>NW_028301576.1:11240000-11462500 GCF_042242905.1 Orbicella faveolata
TCTTTAAAACGGGGAGCGGGGAATCGGAGAACGAGGAATCGGGGAATGGGAATGGGAATGGGAATGAGAATGAGAATGGGGAACGGGGAACGGGGAACGGGGAATCTTTCAAATGGGGAATCTTTAAAAGCGGGAATCTTTAAAATGGGGAATCTTTAAAAGCGGGAATCTTTAAAACTGGGAATCTTTAAAAGCGGGAATCTTTAAAACGGGGAATCTTTAAAAGCGGGAATCTTTAAAACGTGGAATCTTTAAAAGCGGGAATCTTTAAAATAGGGAATCTTTAAAATGGGGAATCTTTAAAACGGGGAATCTTTAAAATGGGGAATCTTTAAAATGGGGAATCTTTAAAAGCGGGAATCTTTAAAATGGGGAATCTTTAAAAGCGGGAATCTTTAAAATGGGGAATCTTTTTTAAGTGGGAATCTTTAAAAGCGGGTGATTTCTTGATGCATGACTGCATGGCGTTGCGTAGAAAGAGGTATCATTAAGCACGCAATGACGGATTATACGCGAAATTCGCCGTCACATCGTTCGGGCATCGAGCATCCAATTACTTTATTGCTGGTTTTCAGTGTCACGCCATTCAAAATAAATCAAAATCAAAATCAAAACAGTTCAAATGATAAGGTCCAGAATCTTGAAGAGAAAGACGACTTTCGCCAAGATTCAGGTCACAGCAATGTTTCTTACGCAAGATATGCGGAGAATTGTTTTACTCAAATTCATAGAGATTTTGATGGAGACGCCATGCTGGCGCCCATCCGGATGGCGGCCGGAAACCAACAGAAAAATCTGTCACTGAGTTTTGCTACAAAAGCGTGAATTTATCTCTTCAGGAACTCAAAAACATTTTAAAAATAATACTTTTTCTAATACATGAACTGTTCAGATAGCCAAATTCCCCGAAATAAGTCACTCTTTTAACCAACACGACGGCTTTCTTGCCCGTCATGTAAATGCCTCGTCACGCAAAAGCTTAGAAATTCAAGCGTAGTCTATTACAAAACCAACAACCCACTTGGAGCAAAAACTTGTATGACTATTAGTTTTCAGCTGCTCTTACACATCATGAAGTAAAATCTCAGGATGTTTAATAGTCTTTTAGTTTGAATTTTAGCGACATCATGTGAAAACCAGATTTAGGGGACTGTTGATTTATCGATTAAACAACCAAAAACGTGTTTTCCCTGCCATATATTTGTCGTTAAGTCGTAAGTCCTTCCATTAGCACATGATAAGGCTACGACAAATATCCATCGCTGCGAAACTAAACGTCACAGTTCGGAGTTAAGATAAATCCAGGCGGTTCGATTCTTTGGTCGGTCTAGCGGATCTCAAAGAGTGAGAATCGAGATTTGAACCGCTCCACTATCCCACTGAACCGATGTGCTTTAATAGCGTGCAATAAAATTACAATGAATAAATTCCACAACTGTCTCTGTACCTGTTGAGTTGATACATGTGACAGAATAAATAGCTTCCGGTGGGAAAGTGAGAGATTCTCGTTCACTTTTCAGTAAAGAATAACGCTATTAAATATTCCCCACTTTAAAGATTCCCCGTTTTAAAGATTCCCGCTTTTAAAGATTCCCCATTTTAAAGATTCCCGCTTTTAAAGATTCCCCGTTTTAAAGATTCCCGCTTTTAAAGATTCCCCGTTTTAAAGATTCCCGCTTTTAAAGATTCCTCATTTTAAAAATTCCCCGATTCCCCGATTCCCCGATTCCCCGATTCTCCGATTCCCCGATTCTCCGATTCCCCGATTCTCCGATTCCTCGATTCTCCGATTCCCCAATTCCCCGATTCCCCGATTCCCCGATTCCCCGATTCCCCGATTCCCCGATTCCCCGATTCCCCGATTCCCCGATTCCCGATTCCCGATTCCCCGATTCCCCGATTCCCCGATTCCCCGATTCCCCGATTCCCCGATTCCCCGATTCCCGATTCCCGATTCCCGATTCCCCGATTCCCCGATTCCCCGATTCCCCGATTCCCCGATTCCCCGATTCCTCGATTCCCCGATTCTCCGATTCTCCGATTCCCCGATTCCCCGATTCTCCGATTCCCCGATTCCCCGATTCCCCGATTCCCCGATTCCCCGATTCCCCGATTCCCCGATTCCCCGATTCCCCGATTCCCCGATTCTCCGATTCTCCGATTCCCCGATTCCCCGATTCCCCGATTCCCCGATTCCCCGATTCCCCGATTCCCCGATTCCCCGATTCCCCGATTCCCCGATTCCCCGATTCCCCGATTCCCCGATTCCCCGATTCCCCGATTCCCCGATTCCCCGATTCCCCGATTCCTCGATTCCCCGATTCCTCGATTCCTCGATTCCCCGATTCCCCGATTCCCCGTTCTCCGTTTTAAAGATAGCCATTTTAGAGGTCTGAAAAGAGGTATCGATTTTAGAGGTCTGAAAAGGGGTATCGATTTTTGGCTCGATTTTAAGAAAGATTCACTAAAGTAATTTTCTTGCAACTTGAAAAGCCGTTTAATGCCCAAATTTACCACCTGCTGTATGCATGTCAAGGAACTGGATGTTTCATATATTGTATTTCATTAACTCCTGACAGCAGTGCACATGCAGGTAAGTTAACGCTGAGTGACAAGAGGCTTCCTGGCAAACTTCAAATCTTTAATTTGTATATATTGCGGGATCTTCTGATCCGTGGGGATTTTTACCTTTTTTTTTTTTTTCTTTTTTTTTTTCATGTCTCCGTTTTCTCCTCAGTTTTAGTTTCGATTGAGAGGATTAATGAAACACTGAAGACCAACTGACCAGGAGCGGAATCCGTCTTAATATCTGTTATAAGAGCACTACGGATGTGAGGAGATAGAACTGATATTTTGACAAGGACTGATGTACCCTGATGGAAATAAATTACACCCTGGCGTCACAGGGACGGATGGATTCTGATTTCCGATACTAAGGGACACAAATCTAATCAAAACAATCCTTAATTTTTTTTTTCCAAAAGTGTCAAATACAACAACCCAACTTATGTAACTAACATCATACAACTGAGAGGTAGCGGCCATAATACTGTTGAAAATTTTTTGAATAGTTCAGTTTCAGTCATTCATAATTCATCTGGAATAAATTGCCACTATCTGTTAAGTTAAATCCGCCACCTCAAGTGTCAATCTTCAAATAACACATTTCCAAGCTAGGTTTGATTGGATGTCAATGTAACAAATACATGGCAAATACTTTTTTCTGAACCTTATTCAATTAATTGCTATTAACTCAATAGACTTTCGTTGTGTTTTATTTCAATTGAATGTCACGCACTTTTAACATGAACCTCTGGCTCGGCAGATTGCGTAAGCACTCCTTGTGTTATTGACATTAAAGAAATTACTTACTTACTTGCCCGCTAAGTTACTAACTAACTTACTTACTTTCTGACGGCTAATTATCGGCATTTTTTGCGGAATTGATCGCAAACATTACATATTTAGTTTTAAGACGTTCTTAGACCGATCGGCGGGCCGAGGACAGCTTTAAACAATTGCGAAATTTGGAGGTAAGATAGATTCATTTTTTATTAGGCGTCCTCCTTTGCAATTGAGCAGCCGTGATCATTGCTGAAGCGCCATTGTTACTATAATCAATCGCAAAGTATTGACGCTAATTTAAGTTATAGTACAGATTAAGAAAACTGTCTTTACCTAGTTGGTTCCGAGTTAAACCATTTATTCGAATTTTAACTGAACATCAATTTCTACGACGAATTTGCGATCCTAAACTGGTGAAACATCTCGTGGTCGCAAAAGAAAAACATCCACTAAGCGTAGTCACATGACTCAAGCATTTGCAATTCGAATACGCTATAATGAAATGTCCTTCACATCATACTCCCCCTCCTCGATGGGCCAGTGGCTCATCGACCTATCAGTAGGAGTTTAGTGTTTCTAGCTTAAAGTTCACTATAGTTCTAGTTCTCTTAAAGATTGCTGTTGTCCTATTCTTCTGCGTCATCCTCTGAAAGGAGTTCTAATAGGCAAATTCTGGTGATCGGTCTGAATAATTCCTTGCGGTCCACTCTGACTTTGACAGCTCTCACGTGCTTGTCCTTTCCTGGAAAGACCGCTAGGACTCTATCAAGCGGCCACTTCCCACGCGGTCCGGTGCCACTACCAAGACTACATCATTAACTTGGACGTCTTTCTGTTCCTTCTGCCACTTGGACCCACGATTCAAAGTTGGTAGCCACTCTCGCAGCCACCGGTGCCAAAAATGTCGCACTAGTTCTTGCACCCGTCTCCACCGCTTCTTGGGACTGAAATGGCCACTATCAACTGATCCAGGAGCGAACTGGCCTCCTACTTGTCCAATCAGGAAATGATTTGGGGTGATGGGTGTGTCATCTGAGGGATTAGCAGACTGATACGTTAAAGGCCTGGAATTTATGAGTGCCTCTGCACCGTAAATGCTGTCATCAGTTCTTCATCGGTCACATCTGCAGTTCCCGATATCGCATAAGTTGTTCTCTTCGCTGACTTGATCATTGTCTTATGCACCCCACCAAAGTGAGGTGCCCATGGTGGTTTGAAACTTCACTCGATTCCCTTGTTGGCAGCTGATTTCTCAATCTTGTCCCGCTCCAGTTGCTCGACGAGCTTCCTCAGCTCTCTTTCCGCGCCTACAAAATTAGTTCCGTTATCAGAAATCATCTCCTCTGGCAGCCCTCTCCGATTGGCCATGCGATAAAACGCGTTCAGAAAAGAATCTGTGTCCAGCCCATAGGCCATCTCTAGGTGAATAGCCCTCGATGTTAGGCATGTAAATAAACAAAGGTATCGTTTAGCTGTCTTCTTGCCCCTCCCCTAAACAGTTACAAATGGTCCCGCAAAGTCAACCGCTGTTCGGGCGAATGCTCGTAAAGGCAGTTTTAGTCGAATCTTCGGTAGGGGGCCATTATCTGTTTAGCAGCCTTCGCCTTTCTCTTCCGACTTTCACAGCACTCTCTTTCCCAGTCACGAATCTCCTCTCTACCTTGTCTGATCCAGAATCTGGCTGACAGCAAGGACAATGTGTGATTGGTTCCCACTGCATGGTTACTTCTTTCATGATAGGACTTCACAATTAGCCTGGCCACCCCACTCTTCCTTGGTAGAATGACTGGATATCTAGCATCGAAAGGCAGGTAGTCTGCATAGCGCAGTCTCCCATCTGATCGAAGCAGACCATCTTCAGCTAGGATGGGGTTCAAACTTAGCAACTTGCTGTTTTGCGGAACAGACTTGAAATTGACCAGCGCCTTGTATTCTTCTTGAAAGGCTTCTTGTTGTGCCTCTTTGATGATGCCAGTCTCTGCATCTGAGATCTCTTGACTGCTAAGTTCTCCAGAGCTCCTCTCCTCTGGCGGCGTTCCACAGTTGTTCACGAATCGATGTACCCATGCCCTAACTCTCAATAATCTGGTCCAGCTTGAATATCTGCTGGGATGTAAACGCCAAGTCGTTTGCGGGGTAAGCGCGAATAGTACTGATTCTGTGCCTGGCACATCAAATGTTGCCCTCGCTTTCTTGCGGACTTCTAGTGTTGCTTCAGGAGTTGCATCAATCTCTGTTTTTGGCCATCTGTCCTCTGGCATGCTCAAGAACTTCGGACCCTTCCACCACATCTCGCTTCCTTTTACCTCAGTCACAGACATTCCTCTGGTTGCCAGGTCAGCAGGGTTCTGGTGTGTGCTAACATGACGCCACTGAGAAGGACTGCTTGAATCATGTATTTCTCCCACTCGATTCGCTATGAACGGTCTGAAATTGCGGCTGGGTCTTCGAATCCACCACAGCACATTCATGCTGTCACTCCAGAATGTGAGTAGGTTCTGGTCAATCTTAAGGACCTTGGCTATAGACAGGGCCAATCTTAATCCCAAAACAGCTCCCATAAGCTCGAGTCTTGGGATGCTTGTAGCTGATAGTGGTGCCACTCGTGTCTTGGAGGCCACTAGGCTGGTAGATACTGTACCACCCTTGTACTGGTACCTAACGTAAGTTACTGCACCATACGCATCCCCTGATGCATCTGTGAAAGTGTGCAAGGTAACTGTTTCAACATGTGAGTTCAACTGCAGGCAACGAGGGACTTGCACGTCTGACAACTCTGCTAGTTCTTCAAACCACTTCTTGGCCTGTCTAGCTTGGCTCGGATCTAGTGGGTCATCCCGATCTAATCCTGAGGTCCACATCTCTTGCAGTAGAATCTTTGCCCGGATCACGTATGGCGCCAGAAACCCCATACGGTCAAACAGCATGGCTATCTTACGCAGGAAATTTCGCTTGGTCAACTGGAACTTCTCATCTGGTGGATTCACTCTGTAAGTGAAAACATCTTCCTTAGCCAACCACAACACACCAAGCGTTTTCATTGACGGCAAATTTCCTTCGTCTAAGTCCACTTCTGCAACCCTGTCTTCTTCAGGTACCCTCTTAAGTACATGTTCTGAGTTGGAAAGCCACTTTCTGGCATGCATACCCGCGGACCCCCACAGTGCTGATAGTTCCTCGTAAAGTTTTACGCACTCGTCTTCGCTAGGGGAAGATTCCATGCTGTCATCCATGTATGTAGACTCCAAGATTGTCTCGGCAGCTCTCGGGTAGTGCTCTTGGTTTCCCTTGCATGCTTCTTAGAAACAAATTGTGCTTGATATGGGCATGAATTAACTCCAAAGACAAGGCTATTGAACTGATAAACATCTGGAGGTCTTGACTGATCTACGTCCCTCCACGAGAAACGATGGAATGGTCTACTCAAGGGTGATATCCCAATTCTAAGATACATCTCTGCAATGTCACATACTAGGGCTACTGGAAAACGTCGAAAGCGGAGCAGTACATGGAAGATATCCCTTTGGAGTTTTGGTCCTTGGCAGATGACGTCATTCAATGACAGTCCATTAAATGTTGCAGAGGCATCAAAAACCACCCTAGTTTTTGTAGTTGTCTTTTCAGGTCTTACAATTGCGAAGTGTGGAAGATACCACGCCTTCTCCTCTGTCTTAGAGGGTGTCACTTTAGAAATGTAGCCCTTTTGTGTGTACTTGCTGATGACTTCTGAATGCGTTTCCGCTAGCCGAGAATCCTTTAGAAGTCTCTTTTCAGTGCTGATCAACCGGCTCACTGCCATCTCATAGTTGTTTGGTAACTCGGGGGCGTTTGGTTTCCATGGCATCTCTACTTCATATCTCTCCCCTTTGAACTGCACTGAGCTCTCAAATGCTTTTATCGCCGACACTTCCTCTTATTTCAGCAGTTCTCTTTCTGTGAATGACCCAGATGAGTCGATCTCCCAAAACTTCTGCAATACAGAGCTCAATTCTTTCTCTTGTTGGTGAACGAAATAGGCCATGTTAAAATTTGTCTGCTGCACGCTGTCCTCTGTGAGCTTAGGTGAACCAATACACGTCCAGCCTAAAGGCGTCAGTCGACCCACTGGCTCTCCAGGTTGGCCACGGACATCTCTAATGGAAAAGTGCAATTCGGCACAGTCTATGCCAATCAACATGTCAACGATTGGCCGAGGGCCAAGATTTGGGAAGTTAACACCTTGCAGGTGCTTCCACTTTCCCGATTGCTCTTTCCAGTTAACTGGTCTCATGTTCCCAGCCACCCGTGTTGCTGTAAATGCTGAAATTCTTGCACGAGTCTTGCCATCAATACTCTGCAGGTCAAATTCCACTAGCATGGTTTCAAAGGAATCTTCCTCGCCATTTAACACATTAACTGTGATTCGTTGGGTGCTTCCTTCCAACCCTAGCTCAGCACCCACATCACCATTTATGTAAGTCTTTATGCTTAAGTCATCTAGTAATGCATTTACAATCATTCTTCGCTCCCTATTCCTCACCACCACCAGCACTGTACGCAAGACAAGATACTTTGCTGGCTCTGGAGCTTTTGTAGTTGCCGTGGTTGTTGTCAAGGAGTGTTCAGGACGGGTGCTTCGCTCCCCCTCCGTGCCAGAACTGTGTGCATTGTTTTCACTAACTCCCATGTCCAAGGGTAGGCTCCTCTCTAGCTCTATCACTTGTGACTCGCTAACACTTCCACCATTTACAAACCGATCTCCATGCAGTGCCCGATTGTGCGTTTTCTGACAGCCATCAATACCACATCGACTATTTTGAGCACATCGTCCTCCCTTGTGATTTCTTCCGAGGCAACGATAACACAGTCTTAGCTGTTTAACCTTTTGCCAACGACTTCGCACATCCATTTTCTTAAACTCTGGGCAGCTCCACACCAGATGATCTCTCTTACAAAGAGGGCAATTTGTGCTTACAGGCTTTCCTGAACCGCTTGTCCGACCAAAGAATGTGTGTGAGCTATCTCTTCGTTTTGCTATCAGCCCAGTCTCTGCCGCAACAGTCTGGAATTCAGCTTCTTGTATGATCCACTCACAATGTGTCTCAACACATTAAACGTTTTTTCTGCTCAAACACCCATCTGTTGTAATTAGCAAGCATAGTGCTGGTCATTTTCTTTTGTACCTTCAAGTATAAGGACCCACTGCCAAGTTCCTCTTTTCTTCCGGCCTCTTTCAGATTTATGACGATCACGTCCAGTAAGTCTGCCAACCTGTCTAGATCCTTGGCGTTTCCAGGACGAATCGGTCGGAACTGGTCCAATTCCTCTAAGTGCAAATTGATCTGACGGCGTTGACCACCGAATTTTCTCTCCAATCTGCTCTTGGCCCCTTCATAGGCCTCAGCCGAATGTCGTAAGCTCTCCACTGCTGCCAACGCTTCTCCAGATAAATACTTCTTCAACTGCAACAATTTATACTCTGCAGTAGCTGGCGCTTTGTCAACACAAGCCATAAATGCTGCCTTCCAGCTCCCATACGACCGCTTGTCTCCACTAAATACCGGAATAGAAACCCTCGTCAATTGTTTCCACATGTTTTTCCCGAGCTTATGTTTCGGTGATTCTTCTACAGTCTTCTCCTCTTCTGGTTTAACATCCCTTTTTGGCGGGCTTGAAGGCGACAAAAATTAACTCAAGCTCGTCGTCTATGGCACCCTCGAGCTTCGAATATTTCTTTTTGCAATCTCCTTTTGCACGGGCTAATTCCTCTTTCGCCTCTCTAACTTCGGCTTCCATTTCTTTTTGACAACGGGCATATTCTTCTTTTATTTTCTTTTGCGCACGCTTGACAGATTCTTCTTTTGCGCGTAATCGCTCCTCGAGCGCGGTCACGCGCTGGCGAACTTTCGTTTCTTGTGAATGCAAATTACGTAATTTCCCGGAAAATCCAGACGCTTGATTCGATAATTAATCCTTATTGGCGTCCAAATATTCTTGTACACTTTCTTGGGCATTCCAGAGTTCTTTCTCGATGTTATGTTTTCGAATGAGAAATGCAATTACAACAACACACAAGATGGCGGAACTCAAAACTGTATTCTCACGTGTACAAGACTGCGGGCTCACATCCGGGCAATACATAATAGTATGACGTAATGAACCATAACACCCCTCCACTGAGATATGTTGTACAAGTAACATAGAAAAAAAAAGAAAGAAATAAGAGTTAAGACAGTCCTTGTGAGTCTTCCTGATTGTACAAATAACCTAGCTGCAAGTCAGACTCAGTTCAAACAACTAAACAAGTTTCTTGAGCAATGTCACGAAACGAAGCAAAGTTTTCTTTTACTTAAGTAATGTCACATCTGTTCAATCAGTCTCTGCGGAGGTGTTATAACACGTGTGGACCTCCGTAGTTCGGGAGTGACAGGAGCTATGGGTGGTGACGCCATCCAGGTCGAGTCTTCTTGAACTGGAACATTAAACTCAGACGTAACAGTGGTTGGAGAATGTGAGACTTCCACAACAGAACTTGGTTGAAGTACTTCATCCGGAGATGATGTGGGAGGCTCTGCTGGTTTAGTGGTGGGATTGTTCTGAAGAACGTCATCCACATGGCGTCTCCAAATTCGGCCGTCATCTAGTTGGACTTGATAAGAATGTGGGGAACTGTGCTTCAACACTGTACCCGACTGCCATTCTGCTTTGATAAGTGATCACGTGTCAGAACGGTGTCGCCCACAAACAGTTCTCTAGACTTGGCATGCCTGTCATGGTAAAACTTCATCTTGCCTTGCTGTGTAGCCACGTGACTACTGAGGTCTGGCTTAGTGAGTGACAGCCTTGTTCGTAGCTCTCGCTGCAAGAAAAGCTTGGATGGTGAAGTTCCAGTGGTGGCGTGTGGTGTACTGCGATAAGATAGTAGGAAGTTCTGTATCCTTTGCTGTATAGAGCGAGCAGGATCCGAGGCTGATGAATCCAAGGCGTGCTTGAAGGTCTGAACAAATCTCTCTGCTAATCCATTGGAGGATGGGTGATAAGGAGAGACAAGTACTCGCCGAACACCGTTCTGCTGCAGGAATTCTCCATATTCAGCAGAAGAAAAGGGTGGACCATTGTCGCTTACTACTTGAGTTGGGAGCCCGTATCTTGCGAAGATGCTGCGCAGGGCGTTGGCGGTGCTTTCTGCAGTGGTAGTTTTCATAGGACCAATTATTTCCGGCCATTTAGAGTGTGCATCCACCACGATGAGATAATGATTGGATTGATGAGTAGCAAAATCAATGTGTATACGGTGCCATGGAGCGGTGGGCCATGACCATGGAGATAGTGGTGCAACTAGGGGAGCTTTCCTTGTCTTAATGCACTGTTGGCATCTGCGAGCGGTCTCCTCGATGTCGCTGTCTATTCCTGGCCACCACACATGACTGCGTGCTGTTGCCTTCATGCGTACGATTCCGGGATGTGCTCTGTGCAGTTCATCCAGGATGGGTTGTCGTAAGGTTGATGGTACGATGGTTCGCATACCCCACATAAGGCAGCCTTGCTCGACGGAGAGCTCTTGTCTACGATGGAAGTATGGCTTGAGGCTAGGGTCAGTGCAGAAGTTGTTAGGCCAACCATGTTGAGTCAGAGACAAGGCCCTCGCGGTGGTTGGGTTCCTTGCAGTCTCTCTAGCAATATCTGTAGCCGAGACCGGGTGCTTATTCAGCTGCTTGCTGGCTACATGGAATATTTCCTCTTCAACACTTGCATCCTTCTTGTACCTTAGCGGGAGCCTTGATAGAGCATCAGCACTAGCTACTTCGGCAGAGGGCTTGAACTCGATCTCGTAATTGTAAGAGGATAGTAGGAGTGACCATCGCTGAAGCCTTGCTGCTGCCAACACTGGTGTAGCCGAGTCTGGTGCAAAGATCTTCAGCAGGGGCTTGTGATTGAAGGTAATCTAATCCACGCTTCAACGTTCATCTCAAGTTTGTTTCGCCACTTAGTGCTTAACATGAAACCCTTAATTACGGCTCGGTTAATATATAATTGGTTATTTTTGAAGGATGTAAGATAAATTTTCTTGGCTACTTCCTAATTTCGTTATTATTTCAAATTGTGCCTAATGCATCAATTTTGTGTCTGGAAGGTGTCTGACCGAACCTAAATTAAATGTACAATTTACATGAAATTAGGGAGCTTAAAATAACCACGACGGCAACGGTTTAATGAGGAGAACAATGGCTGTGCACATGCGTCATAATTCTTGGTACATTTCTTTGCCGTCCGCAAAACAACAACGTGAAATGATCCAATTCTGCGTTGTTTGGAGAACGTGAACCACGACGACTAATTTTCTAAATTTTTATTTCGGATTTATCGATGTGTCCTAGATTCAGTTTCGCGATAGCTTGGACAGTGATAAACAAAGTAAATGACTTTAGGGTATCGCGAGATTCGTAAGTAAAACATAAACCCATTTTTTTAATCGACGTTGTCGTCGGCTTCGCTGTCGTGGTTTCTTAAGCTCCCTATTTATTTCCGTGCGGATGCAGAGTAAATTCCTGATAGGTGAGCTAGTCGCGTGGGTTGTGTTGTCAAACTCGGGCGACTCGAGCCAGCTGCACCTTTATTGCTTTCGATCCAGGTGAAAAAGTAAGAAGAAGGAACTGGGGAGACAATCCTCGCGTGTTGCTCCTAAAACAATGTATAAAGAACTTCAAAATCGTTTACGCGTTTTCAGCCCAAATTATTTGAAGACTAACATTGTTTATTGGGTCTCACTAGAATACGAAGTATTTGATATTTATCAAAATACTAATCAAATTAAAATGTCGGTGTCAAGGTCCTCCGCTGTATTTGTAGATAGCTGTCAAACATATGCATCACTGCTCTGAAAAGTATAAGTCTAATTTTAATTATTAGACTTATGGAATATTATGGAACTGTATAATATTTCTTCAAAAAGTCGTATACACTCCCATAATATTCCGATCCTGGTTAAAAAAATATAGTAGACTTTTCAGCGAAACGTTTGAAAACGATAGTGGCGAATTGAGTAGCTATTAAATTTAGCTGCATATCAGTTTCTCATAATTTCCACACGGAGACACTTCTATAGTAACAAGTCGTGCTCATAGCGATCTGACATGAAAGGTTTAAACCGACGGCGTTATGAATCATTTCCCCTTGATGTTCACGCTGTAAGCATGAGGAAATTTATGGAGTAACGTGAGAGGGTTTTCCGAGCGATAAGTGAACAACATAACAGGTACATTTTTACGCAAGTCTGCCAATAGGTTATGTGCGTTAATAATTTTAACTTCTGTTTGCAATGGCAGCAGTTTACCGAATCACAGGAGCTCGGTATGTACAAAGACCAGGAACTCGCCGGAATGCCCCCGAACAGCAGTTTTGCTTAAAGCATGATAAGTGACCAAGGATAATAAGTGTTAAAGATTCGTTTCTTGTAATGAATAGGTTAAGAGAAATGATAGCTTAAGTTTTTTGTACAGGAAAAAAATCGAGTAGAATGGATCCGCATTCAGCCGAGATACGTTGTCATTGCTTTCAAAAACCGACTTCTTCGTTCAGTAGCATCGACTTCCATTCCAACCTAAATTGATGGTTGTTCCGGATCGAGGTGATAAATGAGTGTGACAAAGGGAGTCAAACATGTTTGGGAGGCTTTCTGAACTAAATTCATATGTAAATTAATTTTCACTTTCCACCGCTGTTTGTAAATCAAGTGATAGACGCCCGTTTGTATGTAATCGATCGCGCCTTCTTCGTAACAATACGGAGAGGTAACTATTTAGAGGCAAACAGTTTGATCCTTTCCGCACGATTTTGTAATGTTGAAGCGCTGCTCGAGCAAGCTGTCATATTCCGTTTGAGGTTAGGAAAGTTCTGCTTGTTCATTTTCAATATGTAAAATGAAGTAATTCAACTTCTCTGTTAAAGGAGGAAATATAAATGCATCTGCCGGTAAAAACCTTGAGAGAAATTAAGGGCAGGAGAATGACTGGAAACAACGCTTCAATATTTATAAAGGCAGGTACTTGGATGCGCTGTTCGCCACGTGAAATCAACCCGACGCCAACCTCTCACAGTGTTTCGTCACAACAGTCGGTAATAGGGTAGTAATTGACTTGTTTACCTCTTTGACACAGAGATGGTTTTGACTCAGATTGCATTGCAAATTCTCAGAACCAAAGCAGAATTTGGCGTCTTGCTCGAACAAATTTGAATTGAATTCGAAAGTTCCTCCAGGAAACTGATGCTTGTATTGCAACGTTTCGCTTTATCACTGTGGAGTTTCGCGGAAAACAACATCCCTTTTAAAGACCACCTTTTATTGTAAGGATTATTTATCGAAGTGGAGGTAAATAGAGGAGGATATATATCGATTATTCGACGGACTGAGGTAAATGTCTTCCGTTATTTAGCGACTCTGGGGTGACTTATTGTGTAAGTGAAATAGCTGCATGGTCCTCCAAATTATTGCTTTATGTGACGACAAAACATTGCAAAAGTCATGTTTAAAGGGGATATTCTGCGTCTGACTAGGAGCAAAGCGGGGTCTGTGACAGCACGAGACCAAAAACAATGTGTAAAAATTAATTTCGTTTCCTATCTAGGTTGTCCTTATTTCAAGGTGAGCGTTGTACTGTTACTGTTGGCGAGGGAAACTTCACATTTAAAGCGAATTTGCAGTTTGGAACGTGGCACTAGTAAATACTTTCGGTAAGCAATTTTCTCTCAGATCCAGAGGAGGAAAAATTGAAAATAATCGTTCATCGAAACCGAAGTGTTTTGACACAGTTGTCCTGGAGCGCCTTGATAAATTTTTGATTCAAGGTCCAGCTGAGATGTGATGCCAGAGTGACGTGAGGTGAACCTCAGTTGTGCTTCGTTTGGCGGCGGCACATTATTGTTGACACCCAGGCTGCCCAGGTGTGGAGCGTTAAAAAAGAAAAACCTAAAAAGCGGTATTAACCTAGGGCTTTTAGTTTGCTCTCCTGTTGGAGAAACATGAAACGTTCTTCGAGCCCAAACAGAACGTTCAGGGGCAATAGATTGTTCTAAACATTTTTAGTTAAACGATGATAAATATTTATGGCCCACAGCCAACTTGCTGGGGGACTAGGGTCTGTATTATCAGTAACAGCGTTTAACAGACGTATTCAATCGATGAATCGATGAGTACTCGATGACAAAAGTGGCCTATTTATTACTCATCAATCTCATCGATTACCCGATTGCGGACTCATAAGGATTACCTATAGACTATCCATCGATAATTCAGTAATTACTTATCTTTTATTACGCTGCGTAAATGCTACGCATTTTCTTCCTGCTATAAATGAAAGACAAATTGCTCAACAATCCCCAACACGCCACGCAAGTTATAAATGACTCTGTAGCTTCGGATGCTTTAGTTATAAGAGATATTTTCCTCACCAGCGTAAGCGTTTCAGTTTCTGATCGCGCGGCAAAAATATAACTTCACAATATCGAAAAGGTCATCTGGGGCACCCACCGGATCGTTTCGGTAAATTATCTGTAAAATATGACTGGAGTGGGCTGGACTGGACTGGACTGGATTTGTAAAACATGGAGTGGATTTGTAAAAGGTGGATCTCTAAAAGGTGGATTTCTAAAAGGTGGATTTCTAAATGGTGGATTTGTAAAACGGGGATTTGTAAAAGGTGGATTTGTAAAATATGGATTGGTAAAAAATGATAATTTAAAATTAAAGCGCGCGACGAGAACAGTACGGATTTTTTTTCCTTTTTTCGCGCAGATCAGATCGGAAACCGTGTAATAAAAGCTAAAGATTGTGGTACCCAGGGGACGATAAGCGGCAAGAACGTAACAGTATTGAAAGAAAACCGGATGTTATCCTACAATATAATTGGCCAGAAGTTTGTGCAAGCGGCTAACAAAATCAACTGTTATTTAATTCCGTAAATCTTTGCTTTTAACTATTGCTACCCTGGCTACCAAAGGTTTTTGTCGGGCGTTGGAGATACTTCTTTTCGTTTGAGTATTGGCACTGTTGACAGCTTGGCGCTGTTGTCAATTACACGTATCCATAAACAGAAAGCTGGAGTGAATGTTTTGACCTTTGAGCAATAAAATTTTGCATAATTTAAATTCTGGCGCGAAAGTTTACACGGCGCGCTCGAGATCGAGATGGCGGCTTTCAAGCTTCCATCTCTTTCTCTTAAAAAGCGAACACGGCAGTTATCTTTGCCAGAGTTTAGGTGGAATTTTATAAGCCTAAAGGAAGAAATAGGAAGCGGAACTTTTGCAGGAACAGTTTATTTGGCTAAATGCACTGACGAGAAGCAATGTGTTGTTATTAATGTTTGAGAAATTTACAGTCATTCGTTCAACAACAAAAAATGTTGAACAAACGTGAAGCACCCGCCCAAGCAATTCATTTTCTTGATTCGAATTAATCCGTTTCTCACCAGAAAGTGTTACAATATTGTATTTATATACGTTATGATAAAATATAGAGGAATTATATCTTTGTATGCTTTCGTTACAGTTAACGTTGAAGTGAATTAATCGTAAAAGTAAAGAATGAATTGTTTGGAATGTATGTAAAAGTAAAAGCATGCAAAAGTAAAGAATGAATTATTTGGAATGTGTACCATTGATATTTTGTTTGCTCGAAGGATCTGCAAACAAAATAAAGTTTATTGTTTTACGTTTGCTTTACATTTTTTTTCACAAATCCACCTTTTGCACAAACTAAAAAAGCAAAGATTTATGGAATTAAATAACAGTTGATTTTGTTAGCCGCTTGCACAAACTTCTGGCTAATTATATTGTAGGATAACATCCGGTTTTCCTTCAATACTGTTACGTTCTTGCCGCTTATCGTCCCCTGGGTGCCACAATCTTTAGCTTTTATTGCACGGTTTCCGATTTGATGCGCGAAAAAGAAATTCCGTACTGTTCTCGTCGCGCGCTTTAATTTTAAATTATCATTTTTTACAAATCCATGTTTTGCAAATCGACCTCTTACAAATCCACGTTTTACAAATCCACCCTTTGCAAATCCACGTTTTACAAATCCACGTTTTACAAATCCAGGTTTTACAGATCCACCTTTTACAAATCCATGTTTTACAAATCCACCTTTTACAAATCCACCTTTTACAAATCCACCTTTTACAAATCCATGTTTTACAAATCCACCTTTTAAAAATCCACCTTTTACAAATCCGGCTTTTACAAATCCACCTTTTACAAATCTACCTTTAACAAATCCACTCCATGTTTTACAAATCCAGTCCACTCCAGTCCAAGTTTAACAATATGCCCTTTAATCCCCTCTGATTTTCTTAAGAGAATTGTCACCTCGAACTTTCGTGATATGAGAAATTTAATGATAAGTTCATAAAGATGGTGAATTTTAAGCTCGGTAATGAAATGTGAAGGTGAATTAATCAACATGACACGAGCATGGGACAAAGAAAAATTCTGAGTCCCCGACAGGAATCGAACCCATGACCCCCCGAACACCGGGCGGGCGCTCTATCCACTGAGCTACGAGCTCAGTGGATAGAGCGCCCGCCCGGTGTTCGGGGGGTCATGGGTTCGATTCCTGTCGGGGACTCAGAATTTTTCTTTGTCCCATGCTCGTGTCATGTTGAGAAATTTAATGTCTGTTGTTTTCGGATTGTTAAAAATGTCGTTTTGAGTACCGAAAAGAGGTTAGCTATTATCTTTGGAAAGGCGATAAGACCTAAGGTTTTCGGGAAATGGACAAAAAAGCCCTAACAAATTAGAAAATACTCAAGTTCCCCTAGAATAACCGAACAGATAATTTTTTTTAGCGCAACCTTAAATTAACCTACAGAGCTTTAAAAGTATTCCAGATAGCCTAAAACAGCTTATAAAAGCATTCGAGAGAAAACAGTCGTTGGGTGCTCCTGGGTCATAGCACGACTACCTGTTTCAACGAATTTGACTTCTGTGTATTACATTCTTTATTTTTTTATTTTCACGCGATTTTCAAAACTCAGAATTTTCAAAGAATGTATGGGCTCAGTCGCGCTTTTGACCCCCAGACATTTGCAATTTTGAAAGGCAATATCTCCTTCGATTTGGCATCATAGAGCTAAAACGTTCACCAGTTACTACGTTTCACAAAATTGTTGTTGTCAATAACGAAGCGCGCGAAGTCTAAAAATAGAATGCAAATTATTGGAGCCCTGCGAGAGTCAGACAACATAACCGTGTTCTGGGAGAAATGGGAGGAAACTGAAAGCCAAATTTTCGTTTTAAAAATTGTTTTAGGAAGACTTTTTTACGCGCTTGAAAAAGCTTCAAATCTTCCACCATTCCGTTTTGTTTGTCTGAGTTATAACGTCACTCGCGCGCCTCGCAATTGTTGGAGTCAGTTTCTATCTAAATGGTCTCTATCATGATGTCTTCGCACAAATTCGTATTCTAATGAGTTAAAGTGTAAGAAATGACACCTTACAATCATAAGGCCGCCCAAATGTATTTCACCGACGACCTCTACCAACTGTGCATGAATGGCTTATATTGTACGATAGCTCAACCAATCAGATTGCAGCCTTTTCACCAGACTGAAACTAGTAGATTTCAACTAAATATGAATGGATCAAAAGGAATAATTTATTTTTGTGGTTCTTGCGAGTAGTTTAAGGCTTTTCAGGTTCATTTAGATGTTCGATGTTTTTTCCCAATAGGAAACTCACCATCAAATGCTTTTTAAAGTTGGTTTTGTTTGAAATAAAATGGGTGATAAAAAAATCCCTAACCGGGTTCCAGAAGTCCGATAAGCCGGTTTTACGACAAGTAAAACGATCATTATTCCAAAAACACGTATGAGTCAAATTTTCGACCTTTGAATGAAAACGATTCTAGCATTTACAAGGGCCTCTTAGAGACCAACAAAGCATGAAGAAGGTGGAAGAAAACGAAAGCGAAGAAGACTCCTTACTTAGAGCTTACTTAGCTCTTCGGCGCTACGTGTATAAATAAAGTGTTCATTGATTGATTGATTGATTGATTGATTGATTGATTGATTCATTCATTGAACAACAACAACAACAACAACAACAACAAAAGAAAGCAAAAAGGTCAACACTAAGCTGTTCTGTTTGTCTCTCATTGAAAAAAATTGCGTTCTGCGCACGCACCAACCAAAATATTTAACATGAAAGAGGATATTATTGTGTACGTTCAAAGGACATTTCTGAGAGTTTGGAAACAAGCTCTTCAGTTAATGGCGCGAAATAAACATTTCTAGTACTTTATTGCGTCGTTTTTGGTTAAATCCCCCTCCAGTGAGTATTTCCGTCCTTACAGTTTCTCATGATTTATCTGGAAGGTTAGCTTTAATTATTTGCACGTCCGCAGCACGAACGAGATGGTTCACCCTTTCGTGGCTATAGGTGTTAAAATTATATTAAATTATCTCAAACATACAACAGTTTATTCTTAACGTATGAAGAAAATGATATTCAACTTTCAAAATAGGAAAAGGAAGGCATACTAAACTTGCAATATTTTGACTGAAATTTAAATAAATCATTTGCAGATTCGGAACTTTTATTATTTGTTAATTTATGATGGTTGTAAACGTGAGAAAATTTGTCCGTGTACTTATAACCCTTATATTACAGAACTTTCTTGAAAACCTATTTGAAGAAAACCCGACAGCTTCCGACAACCACAAATGGTGGTATATTTAATTCTTGATGGATATCTTCTTGTGTGTCCGCATCAATAATGTTTCATGAATGAGAGGTCGATTAGCAATACGCAGAGAATCGCGCCTTAAGAACGCATGGTAAAATATGGCATTTGTTTTCGCGAGCATCTTTGAGTGGTTGTGATAGCAGTGCTTTTCGATGTGCGTATCTGTCTAACGTGGCAACTGTATACGAATATCCATATGGACATACATCTTTGCAGAGAAGCATACTATTTTATGATGTTACTCATTTTATAATTCTCCTCGCTGATGCTTTCCTTCACTATTTCAATGATGTAACTACGCATTTGTCTCCCTTCATTTCCTTCCTTCATTTTGGCAAGTTCGCGCCGCAAAAAAAAAAAAAAAAAAAAAAATCAATACCGACTACGCTAATTAAAGAGCTTGAGTATTTACAGTAAGTGTGTTTTGTATGCTTAGCATCATTTTCAATCTATCAATTCTTATCGTAATATATTCCGGTTCCAGATTGAGCATTTAAAAGCGTTTTTCATTTAACTGTTGCTCTTTAGAAAGTGGTACTGGCTCATGTAACACCATTGATATAGTTTGAATTCCGTTTTGTTTCCTTACAGCTGAACTGCTCGCACGCCTACCTGGACAACAAGAATATTGAATGGACGATTTCGATCTTGCAAATGTTCTTATGATTAACATGTCTCATCTCAGAACATCTAACACAAGCTGTGTTGAAAATATTTCAAGTAATGAAACTGAAACTTACTACAGAGACACAATTCTTCCTTCGCCATTGGTTGTACTTTTTGCCCTCATGTCCTTGATGATTGTTGCAGTTAATAGCCTCGTAATCTTCTTGATCCACAAAAAGAAATCGCTGAGAACACCCACCAATATGTGTCTTACTTCACTGGCGCTTTCAGATCTCATGGCAGGTCTGGTGGGAATTCCTCTTCTTGTCATCTGTTCGGTGAAAGATGTCATGAAAGTTTGCGTGTCTTCGGCCATTTTCATTCGATTCACCGCCATCTCTTCAGTCTGCCATGTTCTGCTCGTCGCCTGTGATCGTTATATTTTTATAGTTCATTGCATGAAGCATCATTCCCTTGTGACGAAACGGCGAGCGATCGTTGCCATTATTTTTGTGTGGCTGCTTTCTCTGACATCTTCCCTTGTTCAGTTGTCTTGGTACATATTTCATGGCATTGCCGTTACTGGATATGAAGATGTAACAGAAGATCACAACAAGAGATACAGTCTTGCTTGCAGCGTGCTGTTCTTTGCAGTTCCTTTGTTGTTAATGTGCTATATTTATGGACGCATATTTTCCATTTCATTTAAACGTAACAAACGTGATCGCCGGTTGAGCAAGAATCTTCAGCAACCCGGTCGATCATTACTTCATGAGTGGCGAGGGCGCAGTGTTTTGTTGATCACAATAGTGATTTTCGCTGGCTTTTGGTTGCCGTTTTTCCTGACCGTGCTTCATGACTACATGGAACCTTCAGAGGACCTTTCTATGCCAGTTTGGGCGCAGCGCCTTCTAGTATTTGCCGGCTTTGTTCCTCCGATACTAAACCCAATCCTGTGCACACTGGCCAAGAAAGACTTCCGTCGTGCACTGAGAGAATTGTTATTCGGAAGAAAAGCATGGCATCATTGTGAGCAAAACGTGCATTTTCATGTCTCTAGTAACCGCTTCACTGTATCGAGCGTTTTAGAACTTGAATGAAAAGGAAGCGAAGACTGGGCAAGGATTTGTCCTTAGGGAACAGAACAGCCACATTCGCGATGGCCTTATACGGTCAGGATGCTGTTATTCTCTTTCACCCGTCCGATGTACATTTATGCAGTTTGCCAGGAGGAAAAGTCGTGCAACATCGCAAAAGTCGTTGCTTATTTTGAGTTTACAATTCGTCACTTTTTGATTGCAGATACGTTCTGAAAAGGACTTGGATCAGTTTCCAAATATATTAAAAGAGGACAATTGTGATCACGTTTAAAGCCAAAACCCCAGCATAGCTAAAACGCTAATGTATTCAATTTTCTTTTCAATTTTTTATAAAAGAAAATTGCTCGTTTCGAAAAACAATATTGCGCCCCTCAAAACTTCTAGAAACCTCACTAGGGTTGGCCCGATATAGGTATGATTAAAGCTTTGTTTCTCTTTAAGTTTTCAGTCATCAACACGCTTCCACTTATTGTCATAAACTTGTCACTTTATTTGGTACATGTAAGTCTAAGAACAACAATTAAACGCCTGGATGTTTCTTGGTTGTAGTTTGCTTTGTTGTATTAGCTTTGTAGTTACCAATTGCAAAACCCGACAAATTAGTTTCCTTAAAATAGGAATTATTTGTTGAGCAATAATGCAATTATACATTTAAGTCTTGTGGAACATCACGTCCGAGTTTAGTCAACTCGACCTTTGGCCTCCTTGACCACTTTCCTGGCGATATTCCGTGAGTTGAGATTAAAAAAGACGAGAAAATTGCACGAACGTGAGTGCAATTCGCGGCTTCAGTGAGTGAGTGATATTTTGGAAGTTCTCAAAAGTAATCCTGAAACGGCGAACTGCGAATCACTTTGATGTATGCTTTTTTTTTTATAATGAAACAAAAGAAAATTTTGCTTTGAATACTGAAGACAAATGCTAATTTTGCTGTGTATGCACTTGACTAGATTGCATCTTACTGATAATATTCAAACAATTAGTTCACAGTCTGCCGAGAAACAGACCAATGAAATGCGTACATTTTGGAATGAAGAAGAAATCTGCCTCGAAGGATTACACGGCCATATCAAGTTTCGTATTGCATCCTATACTTCTTTTTGTTTTCCACCGTACCCGTCAATATGAACTCGCAATGACCCAATCAGAATCCGAAATTTTATTGAATGTATAAAACACAAGATTATTTTTGAAAGCTTTTGTTTAGCTTCATATCCATTGAAAGAAAACGTAGGAAAATGTTAAACCGGATCCTGAAATACATGTGAGCTTTGCTAATCTTCAAGCAGCTAATAAGATACCCAGCTATGGACCAATGCAAACAAGGTTTAGTTCAATCGTGATGTCTGTTTCCGTAACCAAAATGCAATTAATGAGTTCTCAGGAAGGATTCATAGCACAGCAATATCTAGGAAATTGTGAAATTATCTGTTCTCAAGACTACCTCCAGTAAGTGTGAAGCACGCCATCTGGCTACTTGAGCAATGAATTCACGCGGAAGCTCTCAGATGCGTCTCAATTTGTAGCACCTGCATTACGATGTCCAGCTTGAGCCTGACACTATTGCGTTAAGTGTGCAATTTCCTGTTAAAAAAAACCAAACCACTCAAATATATATTCCTTTTTTTTTTTTTTCTTTTTTTTTTTTTTGCTGCTTCATGAAGTAATGCTATACGATCTTCTTTAATTTCTAATTAAATTGCATGTAAGTCTGCTATTTATAATTAATGTGCGGGTTTGTGAGTGTGCTTTACATAAATACCATGCAGACATGACAATGTCAGTTTTTCATGATTTATCCTGTGTTCAAAGTTATCATTTAAAAGCATTTTTAATTAAGGTAAGGCACTTTGCCAAGGCTTCTGATAGAAGGAAACTGGAGCATCATCCCTAAGGCCTTACAACCTCTGTAATTTAGACTTAGATATCCTAAATGCAACACTGTGAAACACGATAAACTCTCCATCAGATACTTGAATCCGCTGTTATAGTCTACCCTGTCTATTTAGTCATAACATTGTCAAAGTAGCTGTGGATCCGTAGACTATATACTGTGGCTGATCGATTCTTCATCTTCCAAATGACTATATTGTCATCAAGGCTTTTAAGACTTTGAAGTCAATTTCTTTGCAGTCGAGTAGTCTGTAGCGCTTTTCCTTTGCTTTTTTGAGCTCTACAAAGGTGTATTTCAATCGAGGATGGAGCAAAATGAACGAAAACCTTCTTGATAAGTTGATCGACGGGCCGACACCACAGATGCCAGTTTGGTTCTCTCCATGCCGTTGGGCAAATTTCCAATTGAAAGAACATCAGAAGGTGAGGCAGGAGAAAACACGAGTTTAATCAAGGTTTAATGCATAAATTAATTGTTTTGTAGAATGGAGTGAGTGATCGCCATAAGATCTAGCTCTTGGTGACCCCCACACGTCATTGCACGATTACGTCAACCACAAGCAAAAAAAAGCAGTATACAATGACGATGAGTTGCTGTTGTACATGTAGATTGCATGAAATAGAAAAGCAGTGTGATAACGATTTCCTTGGATGTCATTTTTCTGCGCCATTTTCTTCGGGAGATGCGATAGGCTAATTATTATAGTGATAGAACTCTGGATCGGGAATCATGACGCTGGTTGGGTTTATTAGACACCTTACTTTGACTGTGAGCCTTTCTACCCTGGTGTATAAATGAGTACCGGTGAACAGTCACAGGAACCAGACAGATGAAGGGATGTAAACTGTGATGGATAAGCATCTAACCTAGATAGTCCATGGGCCAGACCCTCTCAGATGTACCACACAGAGGGACCAGCTGAGAGTGTGACAAATTTGAAGCTAAGTTGGGGGTGATTACAAGATGTTATGATAGCAACCCCTAAAGAGTAGCTTTCTTGTATATTTTATTGGCTGAAATATCACCAAAATTCGCTTTTGCATGAAAACGAGGCTTGTTTTCAAAAGTCATATTAAAAATATTAAGCTGGATCAAAAATAGTCTTCACACATATAAATACAACAAGAAAGAACACAAATCATTTTTTAAGAACCAAATTTCAATTTACCTGTAAAAGCGATGATATAGTAAGTTATGGATTACTTCAAACGTTGCAATGCATTATGGGGAAATTCAAGATGGCGACCTTCACGGCAGGTAAGTACTTTTGACTTATTCACTGATTTCGATAATCTTTAAGTAGAGATCTGATTAGAAATCAACAATATATACAAAATATTAGCTGTATAACTAAACAATAAGCATTTTTATGACGATATAGTGATATTTTGAATCTCAAATTATATAAAAACTTACAGTCCTTCGAGATCTACATGGACTCGACAGCCCAGCACTGTGTTGCCTTAATCATTAATTCCCATCGTTTGTAAGCCGGTATGTGTTTAAAACTCAATAAAAGCTATAACAAGTAGCTACATAACTAAACAATCAGCATTTTGATGGTTGTCTTGTGAAATTGTGAAATTGTGAAATCGAAGAGGAGAAGTATCGAGTCTGTGGATGATGAAACTGTACCTATCTATAATGCCGGCGAGCGCTGTGGGCCCCATACTAGAGGATATGTGGAGGTCAAGTTAAATCAAATCATGCAATGTGCATGGAGAAAGAACTTGCTATGGGTTTTAGTACGCATTCATGCAAGTCAGAAGCAATCTGTTCCTGGTTGGAGTGGTTTCAATATTTTGGTGCGTAATAACCAAGAAGTTGCCAAGGATAACGTGGGCTATCTTCCAACAATCAATGCCCCAACGACGAACATGTCAGCTGTGTACCAAGTCCTCATCAAGTCCCTACAGATTAAAGAAACTTTAAACCTCCAAAGCATAGTTGTTGTGTTTGATCAGGCACTGTATGCTAAAGCTACTGAGATAAAGTGGAAACACAGGGCACAGTTCAGAATGACCTTGTGTTGAGAATGAGTGTGTTCCATACCATTTGCACTTTCTTGTCAGTGATCGGAAAGCGTTTCCAAGATGCTGGTTTACGAGACGTAATAGTCGACTCTGGAGTAATTGCTGAAGGATCTGTGGCTGGTGTTCTAGAAGGCCGTACATATAATCGCGCCGTACGATTTCACAAGCTCATGTATGAAGCTCTTAACAGGCTAGCATGGATGGGATTTAACTCTTGGATTGAGGAACATCATAAAGAGAAGAAGCCTACTGTTGATGCGTTTTTAAAAGGACTGAAAGCGCTCTGTGATAACACATGTGAACAAGAATTCAAAGACACAGTGGAGAGTCCCTCATTTGAAGAAGTATCGCAACTGTTCTGCTTGTATACGAGCTATCTCCGACATGATAATGGGAAGCTATCGAAGTTCTGGATGTCTTATGTTGACATGGTGGAAATATTACTTGGTCTGTTAAGAGGATCTCGGGAGGGAGATTGGGATCTTCACCTTTCATATATTAGTGAAATTGTCCCGTGGTGTTTCGCATATGATAACCTTAACTACGCCAGGTACCTTTCAGCATATCTGCATGAAATGTCACATCCACCAGCAGAGCATCCGGACACCCTGGAATACTTGCGATCCGGAGGATTTTCTGTTCAGATTGCCGAAGAGAATACCTGTTGATCAGACGTACGAGGAGACTGTCAACAAATACACTCAAACGTCAGGAGGAACTAAAGGTTTCAGTCTAAGGCCTAATGCAGTAAGCAAATTCTGTAGCTTACAGTTCTTGTTGACGCTACGTCTAGAGATTTCGAACTCACGCTCTGTTGAAGAGACTCGAGGAGCCCGTTGAGAATTGAAAGATAGAGCAAGCGAGGTTCGACTAGAAAAACAAATAAAAATACATGTGAAGAAGAGCCGAGCGATATGAAAAATACAGGACAGAATATAAAGACATACAAATGTTTCCTGGCTGTAGCGTAGACGGTGAAGCTAGGTAGAATAGATTCCGCAACGATATTAACTTGAAGCTAGAGAAAACGTTGAAAAGATTGGCGCGCTAGGAAACCGTAGCGTTTAAATAGTAGTAATTTGCATACATAAATGGCAAGCAAAACTAAAAATTCGCACGTGAAATCCTACAAATTCTACCTGGTCGCTGAATACCGGAGCACCTTCCTGAGGCAACTCAAAGATATATTGCACATCAGTAGTTCTTGTTCCCAACACAAAGATCTGCAACCAACACGAATACAAAGAGATGAAGCTGATGTTCAATCTATAGTGTCAATTCTTCAAAACACTTGGCTCAACCCATTCAGCCCTGACCTTCAAGACCTCGTCTGTCTTTCCACAGGAAAAGTTGCCACTCCTGATGTAGAGCACGACTTGCTACAAGCTAAAGATAAAGGAGAGGAAGCCTACAACGCATTCCGAGAGCAACGACTTCGGTCTAATCCACCCAAAGTCAAGTTCCATGATTCAATCACCAAAGCTAAGCTGAAGACTTTTACTCACTTGAACAAGGAGGTATCAGGTAAAGCTGGTAAGAACCAAGAAGTGATCATCAGGGCCGACAGAAGACTGTTTGCTCAAATGATTGTCATCGCAGAGAGCAGAGACTTACAGATGAGAGAAGTGTTATCCCATCCTCTCGGACCACTCCCTTAGTCATTAGCTACCGCAGATGGCTTAATGCGTAAGACAAACAAAGCATCCTTGGCTAAAGAACTGCATAAAAATGTCGAAGTAGCAGATGCCATTCCCCAACCCTCAGCATGTGTAATAGATGGGATGGCTCTTGTCCAGTGTTTGAAAGGTGATAAGAAGACATTTGCCGCAGTTGCTGAAACTCTTCTTTGCAGAGTTCTAAACGAAGGTGGAACAAGTGACAGGATTGATGTCGTCTTCGACGATTACAGAGAGGAATCCATAAAGAACGCCGAAAGAGAGAACAGGGGTGACGGTTTAGGAAGCGAATACCGCAATATTCAAGCCGAACACAAGGTTAAACAATGGAGAAGATTCCTGTGTAGCTCAAAGAACAAACAAGCTTTCATAATGTTTGTAACCAGCGAGTGGAAGAAAGAAAAGTACACAGCGAAGCTATCTGGAAAGACTCTGGTTGTTACGTGTGGCGAAACATGTTACCAATTATCGTCTGGAATAATGCAACCTATCAGTGAGCTCGAATCAACCCAAGAGGAGGCTGACACCCGAATCCTCTTACATGCAGCCCATGCAGCTAAATCGAGGTTTGCTTCGGTCGTCACAGTATCAGAAGACACTGATGTGTTGGTACTTCTTTTGGCCTTCAAGAGCTTTATTCCTTCTTCAGTATTCATTAAAAGTGGTTCACAGACCAGAGTCAAGTACATCGATATCTCAAGAGTAGTTGAGAGGGTTGGAGCAAGTGTATGCAGATCACTGCCGGGCTTTCATGCATTCATAGGGTGCGACACTGTTAGTGCTTTTGCCGGACGGGGAGAGGTTGCAGGTTATCGAATTGTAAAGCAAAATGTTGAATTTCAAGAGATGTTCCAGCATTTGGGTATGTTCTGGAATATGTCTGATCACCTGTACCATAGTCTTCAGAAATTTACATGTGCCATGTACTGCAGCAACCCTGGGACAAGCGACATCGAGGAGCTGCGATATCGACTGTTCTGTTTGAAGAGAGGAGACGTTGATTCCAACCAGCTGCCACCCTGCAATGATACGCTGCACAAACACTCGCTACGAGCAAGCTACCAGGCTGCTGTTTGGAGACGAAGTTTACAAAGATGCCCAGCCATCCCATCACCAGTGGGATTTGGCTGGTGTAGTGAAGACGACAAGCTGGTCGTAGACTGGATGGGTGGTCAGCCAGCTTCGCAAGCTGTTCTAAAACTACTATCTTGCCAGTGCAGTAGGTCCTGCAAACTTCCATCGTGCTCCTGCATTGTCAATGGGCTGAAATGTACTGATATGTGCCGGCTTCAAGATTGCACAAACAGGCCAAATGATGACGACGATGTGTTATCCGTTGACGACAATGACGATGAAGAAAGCGAAACGTAAGAATCTCATAACCATAGGAAAAATATGAAATAACTGTCCTTATACATACTCTTACATTCGTAAGGTTTAGTTTCGAATGAAATACTCTCTTTAATGTATCGAGTAACTGTTTGTGGTTGTCATGGCAACCGCTAAATGCTTTAAAATAACTTAGCTGTTATTTTTGTCTGAAATTAAACATGAGTCTTTGTTTACATTAAAGTGAAAATGATGCTTGACTAACGCGAAAAGGACAAGTTTCCAATGTGTTTGGTACTGGTATGGCTTCAGAATGGATGATATCAGGACAAAGAAGACTCGTTAAGGGAGCTCTTTAAAACTCATTAGCTGAATAGTTAATCCAGGCCAGTGCTAGAGTGATCTACACATGATTGAACTTTTTGACAACGTATATTGCAGTTGTTATTTTTTAAAATTAGGAAGTGAAAAGCCTTATTTTCAGTGACTTTTATTTCAGTTGTGGACTCATCGACCATTTTCGTCTCCATGGCAACAAGACAACCTTAAAAAAAGTTTCCTTCTTTTGCAATTGAATCAATGTCATATTCTGCTGGGCCTAAAATGTATAAAATGTTGTTTGAAGAGAATTGCACGATGGACATCGCTCAGAATCTGAAGCTGTTAACCGGATCCGTGGTCATCAGGCAGTTTAGATGACGTCATTTTATCACATGTTTAGAGCAAGAAAGCTACTGATAGAAGCTTGCTATCATACCTTAAAATTGACTTCAGTTATTGCAGATTGAGAAAATACGTGATAGCACTGGTCCCTCCACATGGTACAAAAAAACCACTTTTGGGGGTCTTGGCCCATGGACTAAGAGGATGAGCAATACAGCTGATCGCTTCAGGCTACAGAAACTGCACTTAAGCCCTGTGACCCATCTGTCTTCTCTGAACATTAAGACTGGAACAGATTAACCTCTTACTAACCAAGCGTAAGGGCCGCACTGGGCAATATTGGCCCGAGGTAATGGCAGTACGGACGGAGCGCAGCGGTCAGTATGGTAAAGCATAGTTAAGGCGGTACTAGTGCTAGGCACTCCGAAAACATATCAATCTGGAATTTTTTACACATACGATTTGTCGCGTCCGATGGCGTGACGAGGACTGATGATGATGATGATGATGATTTGTCGTCGTTGACAAAAAAGGCTTTCCTGCGTCTGACCATGACACTGTGGGCGTTATTCCACATTAAGCGAAGTGCACTTGGAGGTCCCATTACCAGTCCTTTTAGAATAATTTAGACCGTGACCTATATTGGTGCGAGTCAGGCGTTTCGCTTTATCTTAAAGGATCATCACGGATGCCCCCGATCACCTCATAGTAAAAGAAAAATCACTTAAAGGTTTTTGCTACTAGGTGCGTCAATTATTGTGGATATCGAAGCAGTGAATCGTGCCATGCATCCTCTTAAGCTTCCCATTGCGGCTGGGAATATCCACACATTAAATGTTAAAAAAGCCGAAGTGCGCAACCTCCAAGAATTTAACCCTGCTTGGACAGGTGCTCTATTTTGCATGATCGGTGGCCTGACCACCGTCTCCTGCGAGCCGCCACGAAAGCCACAAACGGAAAAAAAGGTACCACGTGAACTTGTGAAAAAAACAAGAAATGAGGCCCATATCGATATCGTAACCAATATTTACGTAATAGTTTTCATCTGTTTGTACTGCATTAGCTTTCATTACGGTGAAAATCCCATTTTTACTGGCCAGCCAATCCCAGACAAATTGCCGGCAAAACCATCAATAGTAATATTTCCATCTTCGTTGTTCTTCCTCGTAGTCAAAACAAAATCAGTCACGATTCCTCAGGGGCACCGGTCGCACGGCAATGCCTATAACGTTATGCTGTGGCAAGGAAACTCACAATAAAGCGAATGAAATTGTCTTTTGTTACAAGTGTCAATTCAAGGATGCAAATTAAAAGGATATCCGCTTGAAGTCCATCCACATAGAAAAGGCTTGTCCCTGTATTTACTCTTAAAGATAACTGAGATGATGGCACCGAAGCTAGAACTTTCAACTTAATATAATTATATTGCAGTGGGGCATATTATGTCGCAACTGAAGCCTCTTATCCATGTTTCAATTTTCTGTTTCCATTCAGGTTGCTTTGTACTTTAGAAGAAAATGCTGAACGGTCTAAGCTTCTACATTCACAACCATGGCTGTAATTTGCACAATAAATGCGTAGAATTATACTGTTAGTAGAAATATTATGCCCACGTTATCAAGTTTATCGCAATGATTCCTGTTCCCAAAATCCGTTATTCGAATCTCAATTGAAATCTTTATTACTTAGATAGTACAGCTTGCTTGAGATGGCGCCTACAAACTTAATGCAATTCACCTAGCTTGATATAATTCAAGAGAAGCATGTTTTTCACGATTGTGCTGGCTAAAAGATCATTCTACACTTCCGTCTTTTCTTTGCGTTTCATTATTGTGAAACGCTATTAGTAATAAATTTTAACTGACGGCTCCCATCGTATATAGGATACGAGATTGCCTTTATTTATCAAAGAGGCCCGAGGCTGTTATTTACGAAAACGTGTTGTTTGTATCTCAAAACATCATGCAAAAAAAAAAAATTATCTTAATATATTCAGTGTTTAGATTGCACACTTTGAAGAGTGCTTTTGTTTAATTATTTTCAGAAACTTCGGCCTTCGTTTCAAATTTATATCCAGTATATTTTCTGGTTGATTCTCTACAAACATGCCTCACTTTATGGCATGGCTTAGCACCTGCAACACAAGTTGTGTGAAAAACAATAGGTCAAGCAATGAAACTGAAGCTGGAAACGAAGACACGCTTCTTCCTCCGCCATTGATTGTTCTTCTGTTCTTCATGTGTTTGCTGATTGTTGCAGTCAATGGCTTCGTCATCTTCTTGACCTGCCAAAGGAAAATACTGAGAACGCTTACAAATATGTTTCTTACTTCATTGGCGATTTCAGATCTCATGTCAGGTCTGGTGGGAATTCCTCTTCTTGCCATCTGTTTGGTGAAAGACATAATTATGGTCTGCGTCTCTTCCACAATTTTTCTTCGATTCACCGCCATCTCTTCAGTCGGCCATGTTCTGCTCATCGCTTCTGATCGCTACATGTTTATAGTTCACGACATGAAATATCATTCTATTGTAACAAAATGGCGAGCTATCGCTTCCATTTTTTCCATTTGGCTGTTGTCATTTCTAGGTTCTGTTATTCAACTGTCTTGGCACAATCTCGACGAAGCCGCGCTAACTGAATTTGAAAGTAGAACAGAAGATATTGATATAAAGTACAGCCTAGCTTGTATCGCGCTGTTCTTTGCAGTTCCTTTGTTGTTTATGTGTTATATTTATGGACACATATTCTACATTTCGTTTAAACGCAACAAAACTGATCGTCAATTGAACAAGAATCTTCAGCAGCCCAGCTGTCGATCATTACTTCAAGAGCGGCGAGGACGCAGCGTTTTGCTGATCACAATGGTGATTTTTGCCCGCTGCTGGTTGCCATTTTTCTTGATGGTACTTGATGCACACATGGAATCATCACCGTTTTCTCCTCTGCCAGTGTCGATAGAGCGTCTACTAGTATTTCTCGGCTTCCTTCCTCCACTGTTAAACCCAGTCCTGTGCACATTGGCAAAGAAAGATTTCCGACATGCATTAAAAGAAGTAGTCCTCCGAAGGGAACCCTCGCGCCAGTGTGAAGGAAACTGCACTTTTTCAAGTCGTGCGCAAACGGTTACTGAGTGCAAAAGACAGTGTAGAGGGCAAAAGAGGAGAAACGAAGTAACACTGATGTGACATGAAATCTCAAAAGATGATACTACACCACGGTGTTATTTGAAACCACAACCTCAAAACAAACAACACATTTTTCTTTATGTATATCGACTAGCTTTCAAAGTAGGAAAGGTGTAGCGTTATTATGAGTGGTCCTTCACGAGTACGCATTAGACCTCGGTGAAATCTCCCTGCCCCCGTAAATCTATTTGATTACAGAAATAATTCAAACTCATTTTTACTTGTGAGATCTTGAAAATTTTTCGACATCGATCTTGATCGAGAGAAGAAGAAAAAACAATGGGAGCACCAAGAAGTTTGGGAAGACGTACGGGCAGAGAAAGCCGCAACAGCTAATGAGACAGGGATCGGAGTAACCACGTTAACGATAGAGGAGTAAGTTGTAATTCTCATAAGGCAGATGAAGAGAGAAGGGTTCGACAAAATCACAAGCTATGGCTTTATTATGAGCTAAGAAAACTCTCATTGTTTCAGATAAGTTTCAGAGTGTAAAATCAGAGATTTGTCAAGTTACCCATATTCAAGTGAATAAAATGGTTCATTAGTATAATAGAAATTGGGTAATGTAAAGTAAGTAATAAAGAAATGTATTTAAGCAACAAATGTGTTGAATTGCAAGTGAAAAAAAAGTATTGTAAGTACCTAAGTGAGGTAAAGTAAGTGTCTTCTTAGTCAAGTATTGAGTAAGGAACGGGTTTCGATCAAGTATATAATTAGAAAAACGATTGCGTTCGGGAGATACGTAATTTCTGTATTACAGAAAATGCCGCGGACGAAGTATCTGCCCGCAATGCGTGATGATTGACTGTGGTCCTTGAAGTAACTAAATAAAAACGTAAAAGACAATGCACTGTATGAAATCCAACGTAGGTAAATATATGATTTTTTCTAGATTTCTTAACAATTCAACCAATCTTAGAGGACTGTTTTTTTTTTTTTGTTTTTTTTTTTCTTTTGCTTCTGAGATGTTCTTTCCATGACCACTAAAAGGGTCCAATACCCAACTTTTACGTGGTCATTTACTGCAATAGCCAAATCAAGCACATTTAGTGGAAATTATTCGGCAGAAAAAGACAAAAACTTCGAATTAATTCAAGCTATCCATTAGAGATTAACTTCAAACAAGCACTACGGGGGATGTTTTACAATCCTCTTAGCCTCTAATATGTGTTTCATGCTTCCATTATTACTATTACTCACTGGAAGAGTAGCACAGGTAGGGGTTCTAATGCCCAGCTTAGCGCCACGTGATTAATCATCGACAAATGGTTTAACTCTTCAGGTATAACCAAACCTCTAGGGAAAAAAACGATAACAGACTTGGCCTAATTTCTTGCACATATTCATCTACTGTAAACTTATTAAAATAGGGTCTTGCTCGGATATTTTCGTGTATTTCTATCTCCTATCTACATGTTTCATGTAGAGGATCAGGGTCAATCTTTTTAGACTAGGTGACCTAAAAGTTAATATTAGAGTTACATTACTACAAAAATTTAGTCACGGCTTCTCTTGCTGTGCGCTCGTAAAGGACTGCAGTTGTGGGTCGTCCTTCTTGCACATCTTCTTCTTGTGATAAAAGTCAAACACTTCGTCCTTTTTAATGGCGATCATTTCTCCATAGTCGATGTTCCCGTCTTGTCTGTGTCAAGAATTCGGACAAGCTTTATTAGTTGTTTTTTATCACTGGAATGCCAGCTTTCTTGACGCCATTTATAAACTCCGCTCTTGAGATCTTCTTACTGTTGTCTTTATCCAGATTAAGGAAGAAGTCCACTGCATGAAGACCTCTGAGCTCTATGTACTCTAACAGCAAATTAAGAACAACCTGCAAGTTAAAATACATACAATATTGTATAGCATTCTTTATACTCGATTCCCTGTAAGAGACGTTTGTTTGTGTTATCAGGAATGTGATTTAACGCTCAGTGTTGACCGATGTGTTGGTATGGTGTTTTCCCGCCATTATGTCCTTTAACTCACAAGTCACAGCTATCAGTTGTTTCCCGCCGTTATGTGCCCCGCCCACCACGGCTCTAATCGTTTTCCCGCTCAAAACGCAGCAACTGTACTTTCCACCTACATCGCTCACACTTTTAAAGTTATTTGTTAGTTTTTGGTGATTTTTCAACTAACGATTGAAATTCAGTTGATCATTTGTCAGCTATCAGTCACATGTTAATTCCATCCTGACCTTCTAAATAAACTTAGATCAATTTCCGTTCATTACTCACCACTTTATAGAAATAGCAAGCAATAAGCTGCATCCAGTTTGGTGGCCCTTGGGCTTCTGTGTGTTGCTTTGATTTCCTACAACTAGTATTGAAATCATAACTCAGGCGTGATCAGTTAGAAAGAAGTCCTGTCTACAAGATGTCATAAAATGTTTTATAGTTTGTTGTAAGATATATACGAGAGATCTGTTCTGGTGGGAAAATCAACACTCACTAGGAGTGCTGTACGAACAGTCGCTGGATATCAGAATATTCCAAGGAGTACCTGAAACCACTACTTTTAACTCCTAATAGACTGTTATAACCTTGGCAGATTTGGTGGTGATACCAACAGTGAGCATATAAATGGATAAAAACAAAAACAAAACAAAAAACCAGCAGTTAAAGGGCAGATGCTAACAGAGAGAAAATATCACTGTTTCCATTCACGCTTGAAAAGATGCATTTAAGAGATGAAAAAGGATTTCTTCGAAATGTTTCTTCGGTGGTCAATCGTCGAGTGCAGTTATCAGCAAATTGCACTAAGTATGTAAAATCTTCTTTCAAAAGTATAATCCTCAATCATCGAGATGTTCTTTGAACTCCAAAGGAAGCAAACTTTTGTCGTCCATCTTCATAGCTAACATTCTGGTGTCCTTTGTACGTAGGTTTTGCTGCGCAAGCGACAATCCCAAGCGGTGATCCTGTCGGGGAATTTCTTTGGCCAGTAGATTTAACGACAAGCAAAACAAGAATTGAATTTCTGCCGGCCTCAAGGTAAACTTTAGCGTGGGCTGTCTTTAAATTATAATCGGACGAAACCTCACAAATTCTCACCTTTGGAAAATTCGTCGTACTCGCTAGAACTACCTCCACATAACGAATTTGGGCTCTTTTTCCTACTGTTATTCGACTGTGCGTTTGAAACTATCGAGGACGCACGGTCCGCTTTTGTTGTTTTCCTGTCGTCTCCACGAAAACAACCACGTATCGCGCGAATAACATCCACGTGCCATTTCTAAAAATAACTAAGGTGGCCGAACACAGTTTTCGCGCGCGCTCTCGCTAATGTGATTCAGCGCGCACAAGGATTACAGAAAATAAACATGTCGTCGATACAGCGATCTTTTTATTTGCACAATGCACACGCTATCTGTGCTATTTTTCTTCATAATTGAATACAATTCATTTATGGTTTTAATCTTTTATTAGAAAGGTATGTTAGAAAAGGTAACAATGCAAAGAACCCAGCAATTCTCAGATTTTTCCTTGTTACCAAAAGAACCCGGTTAAATATAGCGCATGCGTAGTAAAGCAAAACATTGCGATTCAATGCGGAATGGCTTTCTCGGAGATAGGTCTATTTCTTGAGAACCACTCATTAGAATTTCACGAAATTTGGAACGAAAATTCTCTAGGAAAGAACAAATTGGAGTCTTGAAAAAAACTGAAATTTAGCAAAGAAAATCCTAGATATTCCAGTCAACAAGGGATAATTGAATGGATCTCTCTGTTAAACTATTATTCAAATAGTGTTAACTTGTGAGCATCGTTCAAGTTTGCTGCATGCAAATGATAAAGAAAATCTAATTCCTAGATTTTCTGCAAATAAACAAAAGCGATTTTAAATGCCTGTTTATATTTAATCATCTCGCCATGGTAACGGCACATACGTCGGCTAAACTATAAAAACGAAGTTTGTTTTATTAACTTGAGCGTTGTCGTCTTTGGCGACCAAAGGATCAAGGGTTTTAAAGAAAAAGGTGAGCGAAACACAGGTATCAAAAACTGTGTTCAGCCACCGTAGAGGGTCTATATGGGGATTCACTCTCTTACCTTGATAATCTCTTGATTAAGATTATCAGTTATCCATAAATTATTTTGTCATTTATGTATGCATTCATTTCTGCGTTGTTTTATTTCTTCATTTTCTTGCTAAGCGTTAGCTCATTCATTTCACAATCGCAGTTTTATTTCCCCAAAGATTTCCTCTCCCGATCCCTAGGACCAAAAAGATTTTTTTTCGAAGAAGAGCAGTCTGCCTGAAGCCCCTAGAGAACTTGCTGATACACACCATGACAGAGCCAACGGAAAATCAAGGCGGATAAGGTCCATGAAGTTTACCTGCACTTGTAATGCCGCTCTAGCTTAGAAAACAAGGTAGTGTTGAATGATATCGACGACAGCGAAGGTTTTAAGCAATAGATATGTACCCGATGGGAACTTAATACCAACTTGCCGACAAAAAAACCATTCCACGCATTGCTCGCGAAACACCACAGCCAACATTTCGAACAAATATTCCCAACTCAAGACACGGTGCAAAAAGTAAATTTATATATACTAATACATTCGCGCGCTTATTAGAGAAATTGAAGCATGACAAAATCACTCCGGGAACATCATTCCCTATACAGTCTTTCTTGGAGGTCTCCAAGAAGAGTAAGTGATAAAACCACTTGTAGAGGAAACAAAGCGAATTGTCTCTTCTACGTTGCACTCAATGAATCCTTTAGCTACGTCCGAAGACGTCGAGAAAGTGATATCAAAATAACAGCGGGCCGGGGATCAGTTATGTTTTGAAACACTCGCATTTATTAAAATAATAACACACCCGTAAGCACAGTGCTCATTGAGATCCAAATTGCAGTCCTACTTCATGACATCTCTACACTAAGCTATTGACAAATATCTCCTGCGCTTCTGATCTCCAGTTAACACAAGGTCTAAAATTGTAGATTTCTAGCTTCTAGAAAGTCTCGAGTGTGAAAGGACCTGGCCTGAGATTCGCTGTCCGGACAAGCATCCCACTGTTCCTTGCACTTCTGCATCATACAATCATGAGCAGGCTTCAAATCGACGTCACCATCGAAGTAGGAAGCCTGAGAAGTAGAGAATGGAAGATTTATTGAGTGTGATTCAGCACATGGAAACTCCAAAAAGACTTCACGACCTTTATTGATAATGAAATCCGATCAGTGAAAGGGAAAGTCATTTAAACTCGCCTCAAATAAGCGCCGTCCACTCAAAAACCGTCCACTCTAGCTTATGGGAAAAGATTGGACTTGTCACTTGAACGAGCGTGCTATACGTTGGAAAGTGTTCAGCTTTTACAGCACATTTCGTTATCAGAGTGTAAGAGTTGGATAAGAGAAGGGAACTATAGCATTTTGAACCGAGAAACATTCGTTTCCGAGGCTGCTGTTTTCAGAAACGTTGCACCCAACGCGTGTTTTAGTTACATTCCCAGGAATAACGCCGCAGTCTCAGAGACTGTGCACCTTCGAGTTTGTTTTTTGTTTTGCTCTCACGCAAGGTGCTTATTCATGCAGGGATGGCGTTAAATCAAGGGCGTCCCTCAACCGACTGAGTAAGTACAGGATCTCGCCAAAATTTAATCGAGCACCAGACGATAGGATTCAGGACCTGGAGGTGGTAAATCCTCTAACTTCAAAAAAAAAACAACAACAACAACTAGTACCCTGACGCACCTTGTTTGGCATTTGCTTCACGGTTCGGTTTTGATTACCATCAAATTCGATAAATGAACATGCGCACAAAGTAAGCTCAATGATAAAGTTTCATTCCGTACCTTCAAGTTACATACATCGGTAGCCTCGCAGTCAAACTGAATGCGCTGTTAAAAAAAAAAAAAGACGAGGCAAAAGGATTCATTAAAGATGAATATTCCCGACTGTAGAAAAACTGAGCTTCATGAGAAAATCCAAGAGAGAGGAGGGGGTGGGGGGAGGGGAGGAGGAGGAGGAAGGGGGGGACAGCTTGAGCTTCTCCGCCGTCTCATTCTGAAATTGTGCAGTGGGTAGATAATAGTGACGAAATTCAAAAGTGGCCTATACTAACTTCATTGCAACCCTCTCCTTTGATCCATTTTGCAGTGGCCCACTTACAAATGCACCAAGTTGGATTCTCAGGAGGACATCTCAGCTTTCCATCATTTTGATCACCGTAGTTACCTATATCAGGAACAAACATAAATTTGCATATGTGCAAGTTTTCCATTCATTTGAGCCATCATGGGTATCATCCTTGTGCCTCAAAATTAACACTAACAATGGCGGAAATAATTAAATAAACAAGAAATTTGACGTTAGTGCAGCAGTGTTTTTGTGAAGAGATTCGCATTTGAATTTTTAAGAGGAAACAGAGAAAGCTGAAGGGTAAGATTCTATTTGGACCAATTGGTGCGAAGCGAACTCTCTCTTACAACTTCGGAATCTGTGCTCTCATTGTTACTTAGTCAATTTAATTTGGAAATCTCCAAACTTTTTCTTGACCTTTCTAGTTGTAGAGAAGTAGTTTACAAGCGACTCTCAAGACGCATGAGTTATTCGCTCCAGCCTTTAATATTATAATAAAACATGCTTATTTTCATTTAAATGGGCAGCCATCCTCACTAATCTGTAATTTGAAAATGAGTAGGAGCTGAAGAAAAATTAACTCGTGAGTTTTGACATGTACTTGAGTTGATGTCGACGTGTGAGCTATATATGAAATACGAATTCCGGTAAATCGAATTTTTAATACACTTCTCTGCAATGTTCTGTTTAGACGACGCACACACAACTTAGTCCAGCCACGAAACAGACCATATGTACCTCACTGATAGCGCACTAACCTCTCTCTTACTTTCAGTCTAACTGGACAAAATAAAGAGGAATAGACAGGAATTACTGCGTATAACGAGGGTAGCCTATTATCTCTTTTTATTAAATTTGTAATGCATAAAGTAGGGCATACTTACTCACTGAGCCACACCAAGATCTTTGTCCTGTAAATTCCCAGAAAGATGTGCCTGTAACTCCTATCTTGGCACAAACTCGATGAGTCGGATCGTGATTGCAGCGCCTATCAAAAGATAAATAATCGAATTTATCAACAATATTCTCGCTCTTAACGCTGTTAACCCTTCTCCCGAGGAGAGTATATATGAGCTCTTTTCCTTAAAGTTCTATGTTACCACAGTAATAAATATTGGAAATGCTCTTACATTTAACTTTATCTGGTCATACCCCTGAAAGTTCAGTGAATCGGTGTTTGTAGCTATCGATTTGCAATTCGGAGTATATCAATGATTCATGTTGACCATATTGCATACTTATCAACGCCCTTACGAATGACAAATTAACTTTTAATTGCGTAACTGTTAGAGGGTGTTTCCAAACCAAAAACCAAAGTAATCACGTACATACATGCATGAATTCATACGTACATACTTTATTTGTTATAGGTGGTTAAATTAAACGCAGCCAGAGGCTGACGTGGACCTACTGTCTACGATAAAAAATATGCTGTGTAGCAATGGCAATATGTTAGGAATAAAATAAGTGGAAATAAAAAGAATGAAAACGTTACAAAGGCTATATTAAGTTCATATAATGGGAGGGCAAACTACATGACATTTTTTGTGAGTGAGAACACACACACAGCTTAAAGTGAGGGACAACATGAGTGAGCAAGCCGCGATTGGTTTTGGCTTTGAATGCGATTTGCTGAGAAAGGGGCGCGAGTGGTCAGGACCATCCACGTAGCGAATTTAAGCAAACCCAAAGCAATCCCGGATTACTTCTGAAACTCGATTGTTCTAAAACAATAACGTAATACTCGAAAAGCAGCTTACCTGTCTCCCCTAGTGTCTCCAGGGCAGGGTTTAATTTCGTTTGACCGCGCCACGAGAGGCAGAAGGGCGAGTAACACCAGGCATGCGTTGGTCAACATACTGCAACTGCGACTGCACATTGAAACGAGATACATTAACGTGTAGCGTAACAAAACGATTATATAGGGTACTGAGACGATAACACGACAAAGGCATTTATTACGAAAATGATAGATCTTTATGTGTTTATACACATCTAACTCCCGGCAACTCGAAGCGTTGAACAAAATCATGCATCAGTATTACTATAAGATTCGAGTTATCAGGAGTTCGGACCGTCGAAAGCGAATAGATACGACTGAAATTTCACAAATTCAAGGTGAAACAAAGCCATCTTTACGTGTTTAGTATAGTGCTGTTCAAGCAACAGGCGCAATCAAACTCACTACAATATATCTTTAAAAAAAAGTATGATATTCTACTTAAAGAATCGAAAAAAGTCGGAAGAAATAGGGAGAGGCCTTCGGCCGATTTATCGAGGGTCAGTCAGTTATCAGTCAGTCAGTTAGTCAGTCAGTCAGTCAGTACTGCCGTTATTTAATGAGGGTGATACACAATATAAACTAGTGGCCCTCATTAATATTGCAAAGATGATACCACTTCGACTTCGACCTGAATTACTTTCGCCGCTTAATATTACCATTTTGTGGGCGAGATAATTTTACTCGAGTTTTTCCTTTTTAAACCTGTTGTAATTTAAATCTGGTATTTCTCACTCATAATCTGCGTTGATTATTGCAAACACAATAAAATGACTTTGAGCCCCGAGTCCACTTTAGCTTTAACAGTGGTAGACAGATGTTGCTTCAAGAAATGCATACGTTGGCGCTACCGCCCCGTGTCTTAAAAGCTGGTTGGCGTTCAATAGATTACTTTTCTTCCAAGACAAAGAGATCTTGTGAAAACAATTTTCATGAAAAATAAGTACCATGATATTCGTCCTAGATACTTAAATAGGCCTTTTGTCGGTCCTTATTTTATATGCGAAAATTAAATTTGATTAAGCGCTATCATGAACAGCCTCAGTGCTAAAAACAACCACTAAATCGGGCAAGACTTTGCTCTTCCTGTAAAATAATTCGCTCTTAACTTTACTTTCTATCCTCTAAAAATCCATAAGGTAACGTTTCCATGCAACGTAATTTCCAAACCAAGATGTCCGGCATGAGTCGTCTTGGTGTTTATATGGTAATTTTCCCCTGGGTAATTTTCAAAGTCTGTGGTTCATCCTCTCTGTCTTTGCTGAGGCATGGGTTTCTAATATTCCTCTTCCTTTCACTTCCCCGAGCGCTTTGCTTTTTCAGATGTGCCAATGGAATTTTGCAACACAGAAAAACACCACATCGAGAGGCCAAATTAGTTATCATCACAACAATCGGCTCGCGGATTAAAATTTAAAATTTAAAATTTATTTCATTTTGTCTGTTTAAACTCTTTTAACTGAAGGAACAGGACGAACAGGGCCGAAATACTTTGCAAGGAAACTGAGAAAAACGTGATGACCCCCACCTGCGTGGCGTTACACGTGAAATGAACACATGGTAATTTTTTATTAAAATCTCGACGCGTTTCGTCTCGATAGGTAGGATTACAGATGTTATAGATGGTATTCACAGATTTTACGTCTTTTTAGTTCAACCAAAAAGTTCCAACAGCCACACTGCAATACGTGAAGAAAAACCAAGACATGTTGAGACTTTCAGGATAACATTTCGACAGTTAGTGCATACAATTGAGATGTAACGTCAGGGAAATGTTATGTAACTCGTTGAATTACTTCGATGTGAAAAAGCTTATCTTACCCCCACTAGTCCAGGTATGTTCCCTTTAATTACACAAATTAAATCGTCCGTCAGATTGTTAGTTTGATTATTCGAATTTTTTGACCGCAAGTCCGTTGCTTGAAACACGATTTCTATCGTTCGATCAAACCTATTGTCTACTCTATATCTACTTGTCTTCGTAGACAGCCATGCTCGAATTTTCGCTATAGAAACGGTTTTATGTGATCAGCAAGCTCGGGCATCATTTCCGTAACTCAAAAAATCAAAAAAAAAAATTAAAAATGAAAAGAAAATCAGTAAAATCTACCTTCGTTGGTTTGTAATCTCGTAAGACAGCCGTCCTCTCGGGTACCGTGACAGAGGTAACAATAACACGTAGTCACAAAATGCAAATTAAGTACAGCTACATGTGAATACGATACCTGCATATTATTATCATTGAATTTGCCGTCTATTTCAGCAGGTTAGGTCTAGTAATATTTCGTGCGAATTGTCTTTTGTCCCGAGTGCAAAAATTTGCCGGCTACTCACATCGATTCAGGATTTAAGGAGCAGCACTCAAAACTGTTTTTAGATAAACACAGAGCCGCGAAACATGGGTACATTCATTTCAGGGGAATGTAGACTCTCTTGAGACTTACTTTCAGTGTTGGTACCGCCCTGTGTTTAATGCACCCAAATTTATGTAATCAAAGTATTTCACGTCAATCCGTTTTCTCCTTCTTGTGAGATAAATTGTCACGGATGCAGATTTAGATGCCTCGTACATTCAGTATAGATATAGATATAGATATGTCAATAATAATAATAATAATAATAATAATAATGATGATGATGATGATGATTACAATAATAATAATAATAATAATAATAATAATAATAATAATAATAATAATGACATACCTGGACTAGTGGGGGTAAGATAAGCTTTTTCACATCGAAGTGATTCAGCGAGTTACATAACATTTCCCTGACGTTACATCGCAACTGTATACACTAACTGTCGAAATGTTATCCTGAAAGTCTCAACATGTCTTGGTTTTTCTTCACGTATTGCAGTTTGGCTGTTGGAACTTTTGGTTAAATTTAAAAGATGTAAAATCTGTCAATACCATCTATAATATCTATAATACTACCTATCGAGACGAAACGCGTCGAGATTTTAATAAAAAATTACCATATGCTCATTTCACGTGTAATGCCACGCAGGTGAAGGTCATCACGTTTTTCTCAGTTTCCTTTGCCAAGTATTTCGGCCCTGTTCGTTCTGTTCCTTCGGTTGAAAGAGTTTAATTAAAACTCAATGCATACCCTAGTCTCGATTTTGGTCACCCCAGTGACCATAGATTGAAAACGTGACAGAAAATTGGCGTTACTTTCGATTCTCACCAAATTTGGACAGTGGGATGATCTCATCATTAGCCAATAACAGGCCATTTTTCTGCTCTTTTCGTCATATCCCCCCCTCGGGAGATTTTTGGCAAGTTAGCTAATTAAGTATGCAAGCCAACCTAATGGCGGACGCTCTCGGCGAAATGTTTATTTGCTCAAAATTGGGGTAAAATCTTTCGGAGATGGAAGTCAGGGCATTTGTAAGGATACAGAAAGTAATTTGGGACCAGTTGCTGGCTTCTAAGGCTGAATTTATCCAGAAGTAAGCTGTATTTTCGTTTTCGTGCCGAAAGCCACGCGGTGAAATATTATCGGCTTGTTATGCTGTCCTGTTCTGTTTTTTCTCTCGGTCTTTTTTCTAGCCTGCCGAGGCCATTCTTTCGTCTAAATCAGTTGAAAAAAGTTCGAAAATGATGTTCCCATTCAAGTTTAAGCTCTCAGGTGATAATTCTGGAGTTTTTTGGCCGAAACGTCGGCTTTGTTATGTCCGTGTTTTTCGGTTGCTATGGGCGACCGTAGCGCCCTTTGTTGGGTCAAGTCTGAGAAGTGAGGTCGCAAAAAAATTCTAATTAATTCTGGTTTTGTTCGATTTCGCTGAAATTATAACACGATAAAGCTGGATTGTTAAGGAATAGATTTACGTTCTACCGATGTGTGGTAGCTATTAACACTAAAGTGATATATCGCTTCAAAATCAGGGTTTTGAAGAGACTTTTTTTGCAACGTGTGGGTTCGGCGTGATTTTGTAATCGGAGGATTTTGTTGACCCCAAAGGAAAAAATATCCCGAAAAGGTCATTTCATCGACGATTCAAACGAATATAAATTTGTATATGTTCCGAGCTAACTTCCTGGTGAAAAAATATAGTTTTTGACGCGCGCTGGGTTTTTAATTTTTTTCCCGCGAAACACAGGGTATGTGACGAGTTTTAAACAGACAAAATGAAATAAATTTTAAATTTTAAATTTTAATCCGTGAGCGGATTGTTGCGATGATAACTAATTTGGCCTCTCCATGTGATGTTTTCAGTGTTGCAAAATTCCACTGGCACATCTGAAAAAGCAAAGAGCTCGGGCAAGTGAAAAGAAAAGGAATATTAGAAACCCATGCTTCATCAAAGACAGAGAGGATGAATCATAGTCTTTGAAAATTACCCGGGGAAAACGATACCAGTTATCCTTGGAGCACTTGGGCTATCAAACAGGGACTAGAAACTTACCTTGGAAGAATTCCCGGCCAAATAAGCATCAGTGAACTACAAAAGATAACCTTGCTAGGTACAGCACACATTTTGAGGAGGGTGCTATCAAGCTAAAAACTGGCCATCCCCTAGTGTCCCAGGACCATGATTTGGTCTCAGCCCTAAGGACTCTAAGCAAACATTACGTGAGGACGATGATTATAATAATAATAATAATAATAATAATAATAATAATAATAATAATAATAACAAACTTAAAGTAAGGTAACATGACGTTTCGACGACTTCCTGTTATTCGACAATGATGACATGAGGTGGTGGAAACGTCATGTTACTTTACTTACGTTAATTTCCTTGCTTAAATAATAATTAAACGATAAAAAAAAAAACAGTCCGTATAGCATATTAAAAGTTTGTTGACGACGTTTCGACGTTTGACTAACGTCATTATCAAGTCAAAGAGTGAATGATAAAGAATGTTTAAATACTTAAAAGACAGTAGGTGATGGAATGTTCCCTTAAACGAAGAGTTTTGCGCGAATAGAATCAGTCTGCGTGTTGAGACTGGGATTGCGGTCCTTGATGAAAAGCATTTCGTAGAAAATACAATCAAATTTTGCTTGGGACTTTTTTAGAATGCGGAATTGGCTTTCTTTGAGGAGGCTCTGTCATGTATTGGTCAGCGGTTTTGTTACGCATGCTTAATAAAAAAGGGGCGGACCCTGTTCTTGTATGGCCGCCATGTTGAAATGTAGTTGTTTGTGGCGTGTGTTTGCATCGGGCCTAATCAGACCTATTAGAAGCCATCCGAAGGTTTCCCGATATTTAACAGGCTCGTATCCCCATGGGCTGTCGAAAAGTGTTAACCGATCGCAGAGTTTTTATATTCAACAATACGTTGGTGAACAGCTCCACACCTTCACCAACGTATTGTTAAAATAATTATACGTTTTATAGTTTATTACTTATCCTTCAGATTGCGTGATTTCACGGCTGGAAATGGCTGGTATTTCGCTGGGACAGTAACCTTTAATTGCACTTATTATATACTTCCGAAGATAATGTATAATTATACACAATGTTGATCCCCGGACGTACAAGGGAGGAGGGGGGGGGGGGGCTGGCTGCCACCCCCCTCCATAAAATTTTCCAAAGTTTTGAAAAGACGATTTACTCTAAGTGGCTGAAACTTTCAGTAGCTGTTTCTTAATTCTCTCCCAAAATTCTGCTATGTCAGTTGGGTGTTCATCTTTTATGACGTTGTCATGGCAACCATCAAATTCCATGCAGGTCTGACCAAAGCTTTTCTTGAGGTAACTCTGTAGCTTTTTCCGGTTTTCTTCATGAAATTGGAGAAATTCATGAATTTATTCATTTCATAAGCATTTTAGTTTGATTTTGTGTTAATTTCGGTTATTTCTAGACTTTTTTAAAAAATAGTAAAATCCAAGATGGCTGGTCAAAGATGGCGGATCAAATGACGTCATTTGACGTCATATGGTGTCACTACCAATAAAACGGTGTCATCTTGTAGAGCAAGCTCAGGGTTATCTAATCAAATGTATATTTATTTCGCTCTGCCTTATAGTGCTACTATGATCAAAAATTACTTCTGTTTCTTTTTCGATAAATCAAGAGTATTTATGTTAAATAAATACCATGCCAAGTTTCAAGTCTTAATGCCCAAGAAAAGTAAGATTATTTGAGCGACAATTTCTGTCTTTGACTTCCCACCATTACAAAATTCAAATGTGGCCGGGAACCACTGAGAAAGTTGGGGCAGGAGGGGAAGTGACGTTATCCAATCAAGACAGCGAAACTTGGTTTACTTTGGCAAGCCGAGAGTGAGGGTTTGCGTGTTCTTTTAAATAATAATAAATAATAGACGAAGAGGATCGAAATTAGAACGCAAATCGTCTATGACAAAAACATACCAGCTGGCCGTTGAGTTGTGTAGAATTACAACAACGGATCAAAGCCACGAAAAGGAATTTCTCAGCATAATTCTCCTCCACGCGGTAGTGTTGATTTGTATCCTCACGTCCGAAGAACTTGATCCAAACCGACCGTTTTCCTTTTTGCGCGGAGCATTTCATCGATTATTGTTTTGCTAGGTCTCCTCAATCATGTCAAAGGCTCGATGAAACGCCTTGTGCAGGGCGCAATTCGATCAATGGAAGGGAAACGCGAAGACGATAGTTTTTTGAGTCATTCTTCCCGTGATCGTCGAATGGTGAGTGCAGTTAGCATGAATTGTGTTGTAAATATACAGTTACTTGTAGGTGCAATGAAACCGAAGATCAAACGTACTTCTCCTAAACTCAACCAGTAATTTGCAAATACAGACCATCGTTAGTTCAGTGACATATTTTTTCTGGGCCTCAATAATATATTCAATAGCACAGTATTCAATTTTTCTCTAAAATGACATGTCATTAGAGCGACAAAAGTGATATAAAGTTCATTGTGACTTTAAAGGACCCTAGTCGGCCTCCCCCATTTTTTGAAATTATTGATATTGCATGGTGAAGTTAAATCTTATTGCTTTACTGTAAGTTGTATTCCTGAAAGCATGTTTAATTATCTTTAGTAGATAGTGATTTCCTTCGTTTCCACATGCTCCGAATAAAATATGATAGCCAAACTCTCGCATGCAAACAAAAAGAAAGGTGTGGCTGACCAGGGCCCTTTAAAGCTGGGGTCCTTGAACCGGGCCACTTGGAAGAAAATTGACCAATGAAAATTATAATTGAGAACAAAAGATAGCGGGTGTATTTGACAGTTCTTCAATAAAATTTGACATAAAAAGTTAAAGTCATTATTGGTCTATTTTCTTGCAAGTGGCCAGGCTCAAGCATTATCGCAGCATCGTTCAAATCGGTTTGGGTTTTTTTTTTTCCTTTAGTGTGCTGGTGGCTGCGACTGCTAGCAACCTAAAACAAGCCAAGACGAGGTAAGAACTAACTTACCATCTTTCACATCAGAGGTAAAATCTATTCGCTAAATAATTTGATTGGACTTAATTGTAGTTATGTTGGGGGGGGGGGGTGTTTTATTTACAACGCATTTTCGATAAACAACAACGAAAACGTAACAGTAACAGCAATTTTTGGGTGAATCACGTTGCACGTAACAAACACAATAAATCGGTTGTGACTCGAGCGACGGCTTCGTTTTTTTTTATTCCACGTAACTAAATTTGGACGCCGGAAAACCGAGTAAACCAACTTTGCCAATGCACTCTTTTGAGATGAATTGTTCACATTCATGTTAATTCACCTGGGCAGCTAAATAGCGTTTAACTTTTTTTGTGAATGGATTATTGCTTTTGGTGGTCGCAGAGACGTCCGACGCAAAACCCGATTAGAGCATTTAAATGCAGGTTATCGGGTGTAAACCTGGGCCCGTTACAGTCCGGACATTTTTTGGTCAAAATAAGTGGGAAAAGATCTGAATGTCTTTCTTATAAGTAAGTAAGTAAGTTAATGGAAACTGACAAGGAAGAAAACAACCTTTGTGAACTCAGCTGGGACTTATGATGGAGCGAAAAAAGCAGGGAGAAAAATTAACAGAGTGTCAGGTCAAATTATTAACGTGGAAGGCGATCTTCAAGCATGCGAAATCTAAATTCTGAAGATATCTATCATCAGGACTTTATAAGCTTTATCTTTCTGAGAATCTGAAACTTGTCACTGCAATTTTATCTTGTCCTCAAAGTGTTCTCGTTGATTCCGGTTATCTAAGGTCACTGTTTCGAATTCAAGCCATCAAACTGCAGCCATGGCCGTGTCTTGTCCCTTCGTCTGATCTTTCAGCTCGGCGATCGCTTCCCGGAAAATATATTTTGCTCGCACTGAAATTGTACTGTTGTGTTCTCTTTTGTTAAGTGAGGTCTACACAGCCATTAGTTTTCCTTTGCAAGACAATCAACTGGACATTCGGTGAGGGCTGCATTACATTCTGAATCACACAGTCTTACATGCCAGTACCGTGTCTGTCAGTTGAACATTCGGTCTCTACTTGTCTACCTTTTACATGCAAAACGGATTGAAAGAAGTTTTAGGACCATATAAAATGCTGAAATCAATTGAATTTCTAGAGGTAGAAAAATGATGTCCTACAATGTCCTTAACAGTTGACTCTTGGAAGACTAGAAAATCCAAAAGCGTCATAATATTTAACAATTAACAGAAATAATATACACACTACGCCGGTTATATATAAACATTATAAAGTAACGCATGTTGTGAAAAACTTTGATTAATGTCTTGACGTTTCGTATGTTTCAACACACATCCTCAGAAGTGACGGTTGGATAAAATGGAAAGATTGGAACATAATTAACTGCGCGGCCATGGGCCGAGCGCGGTTCATGGTTTACCCGTGGTTTATTTTTTTTTTTTTATACTCGGGCTTTCCGAAGGAAAACGCCTGAGGTGTAAATTCGGCTCCATTTTTTTTTTTTTTTTTGCGTTCAGTCACAAAACGCAGTTCAACTACAGCGCCTGCGTGAAGTGTACGCGCATGCGTAGAATGAACCCTAGAGAGCATGGTTTAAAGCAACGGCCGCCTTCGTGGAAAATTCCTCGCTTGATGAAAGCGAAAGAAATTCGATGGCTATTACTCTCAATGTACATACAAAGTCACACACCGTTCGCGGTAGACCCACACTAAAACTTGTGGAGCGTTTTGGGAACGGGTCGGTCCGCGAACTTTACGAGAGATCAATTTACGAGGGATCCTTAACGAGTGAACCTTCTACCGAGAAATATAAAGCGAAACCAGCTATATCAAACGAGCTATCTCATATTATGTTTACATAAAAACACAACCGTGTATTTAGACGTGTCGAGAACCCAGTAGAATACCAGAAGCTACTCTGAAACGTCTCAGAAGAAAGGGCAGGAGACTGAAGGAATTTGTTTACGAGCGTATTCGTCTAAGCATACCGAAGTCCTCTTGGTTACCTCGTTATGTGAAGGTTAGAGGAGTTACAAAGAATGTTTGTAAGCTTCATACGAAGAGGGTAAGATTAAATAAAGTTGCACAACATGAGAAGAAGTATTTGTTGAATCGTTCTGTGAGGGTATATCAAAGGATAATTAAATTGAAGTATAGAGCAAGTCGGTATTTATCAATGTTTTCTTGTAATAGACCCATGTGTCTTTATAAGAGTCAGACACACAGTATCAAACTATTGTAAATTTCAACTGAGATCAGATATAGAGGAAAACCCTGGTCCTACTCCAATGTACATTGACCCTAGCAAAACGATAACGGCACCATATAACCAAGCTAATAAGTTAGTATTTGGACAAAGTTCAGGACAACAATGTGTTGCAATGAGTTTATGCTCTTTGATTTACAATAACAAACAAGGAATCAATTCTGCTAATGATCTGGTGTCAATAATGAATATTGGAAATCAGTTGTATTCAAGTTTGTCTCAGTTAGCCAGACAATCATTTTTAATGCAGACCGAATTACCCACAGCTTAAAATGTGTTAGGCCCAGTTCAGACGCCGAACTTTTCATGAGCCGAACCAAATACATTGAATTAAGTACACGAAAAGTTCGGCGTCTGAATCAGTTAAGAAGGGCTATTTGAATTTGGAACGGCCCAGCCGTTCTTCCCGCCTAGCTCAGCCGGGAATTTCGGCTTTGGAACGGCTTTGATTCAGACGTCGAACTTTTCATGAGCCGAACCTAATGTATAAATTATTATAACGTATTTTACAAGCAGTTTTTACTTTGCCTGAAAATCGCTGACATTTCGATGATGTGTTTTGGTTTAAACTAAATAAAGTTCGGCGAATTAAGTTTGACGTCTGAATCAACAGGTGTACTTTTCATAATTTGGGTCGGTCCAAATTCGAATTAAGTTCGGCTCATGAAAAGTTCGGCGTCTGAACTGGGCCTTAGAGATTGACTATGAACTTCAATACACTGAAACCAACACTGGTACTATTCATCAAGAAGCTACAATAGAAGGATATCAGTACTGTACCTCCTTAGATAGAGCCTTTCAATCACTTATATCCGAAAATTTCAACAATTTTGTCTTGACAATAGGCTGTACTGCAGTGGCTATCTATTGTAGTGACAATATGGGCTTGAAAATATTTTTTCTCATGCAAGGGATGTTTATGGTAGAAGCCATCCTCAAGGTACTAGTGTGCTGCTTGAAGCATCATCACCGAATAGCTTAGTACATTATTTTCAGAGTATACATAACAATGATATATTTGAGTTGAAAGGGGTTAAAATTGATAAAGTTCAAAATAATACCCTTTTTAAGAGGCATGCCTGTGAAACCAGAAAGTTCAATGTCAGTTGTGCTTGGTCTATCGGCTACCATTGAAGTTTTAAATGACAAGCAAGATTCACCGACATTAAAAATGAACGATGAACTTCTTAAAGAACTGATAAACGAAGATGTTCTTCATTTTGACGAGAATGCTCTAGCCGAGAAATTACCCTTCATTGACAACTTTGCGGTCGAATATGACGACAATTTCACAGTACTATCTGTCGTCCTACAAAAGAACAAGATCGAATGAAGAGACAAATCACCGCCAACATGAACAGTTTCCCTTGGCGACAATGATAATATATACTAGTATAGGTGTACTTTTGTTTTACTTGGGTTACATTCTGTAACTGCAAAAATGTTAATCAAAATATAAACAAGAACAGATCATGCAAGAAACTGAACAAAGAACATTGAACCTCATGTTATGACTTGTGAATTGTTCCTCCGTTAGACTTATTTGTCGTTGTTTCCGGTTAATTCACAGGAAAACAACACAGCATTGATACCAAATATTGAGACATTTCCATCGTTTTGTTACAGTTTTGTTATACATAATTCCCAAAATTTATGCTCTGCCAAGAGCACTCAATCTAGCTATATAATGTAGCAGTGGTTTCAGGGATTTTTCTATTAAAAACAATAATTATGAAATATTGAACAGTACTATTGCTTTAATCTACTGATTTCTGACAACTCCCCTTGGGTCAACATTTAGCAACAAACTATGACTCAACACCAATAATAGACAAAACATTACCTTCTCCTTGCAATTTAAGGTAAATACATTACCTACTCAGGGTTTTTAAGGACCTTGAAAGTCCTTGAAGATGCTTGAATTTAAAAATAAAAAAATTCAAGGCCTTGAAAGTACTTCAATTCGAGGACTAGGGCTTGATTTTAGCAATGCTTTTCCTTAAGCAATTTTCAAGTTGAAAATTACAGTACTTTCATGGCAAAGCTGAGAAATAATATTAAATAATTATAAAACTGCTTATGCAAACCATTCCAAAAGCGGTCCTTTAATTATCTAAAACTTGGCCTTCAAAGTAATTGAAAAGTCCTTGAATTTCAACCTTTGGCATTTGTAGGAACCTACTCCTATATGGTAATATATTATTTTGATTGTTTTCTAGTACCATAACAACATTCATTACACTCAGCAGACAAAAATAAACACAAGTAGAATTATTCATGACTAGCAATAACGAAATTGCGTGACAACAGTGACAATCGCAATATGGCAGTCCCCTAAAGATAACTCCAGATGTGCGATATTGAAAGCCCGAGTTCACGCAGCCATGCGTCTTGTTTTTTTCAGTTTTGTCGGTGACCAGACCCAAACTTCCTCTCAACCAAATCTTGAGTCACGCAACCTGTGATGTTTACTCGCCAAAAGCTGTTGAAACATTAAGACAAGGACAATGTTACGGATATTGTCTTCTTTATTTGTGTGTAAAATATATTTTCTTTGCTTTTATCAAAGCGTTGGATTCGAAGGGAAATAATAAATGCGCTAAAAAAGGTTTTACGTCAGCCATGGAATGCGCTGACGTTGCAGCTTTCACTTTCGCTACGTGACGAACAAGATCGTGTTTACTTTGCAAGTTGATTTCGGCAGAAGCGACGGTCATCAATTTATTTGCAATTTTGCGAATAGTTCTTGTGGTTTTAGGCAACGAGGTCGGTGATCAGAAGGAAAATTAAATATTTGCAAGCCAAGCAAAGAACATGTCAGAACACGCAAGGATTACGTCATTGGTGGGGAAATAACCACCGTATTAAAAATAGCCGTGAAGAACAGAATTCTTAAATTATGTGACTCGTGTGACTACTTTTCCATCCCTTTACTCGTGGAAAACACCAATGAAATTTAATCATGACTTTTAAGAAAGAAAGCAATTGTTAATAGTGTTGCTATCGAATCGTTTATATCGTTCATATCGTTCATGCCCATACATATCCCGAAGAACGTTCCAGATTAAGACCATTACGTCATCGGAGATTTCACAACGGCTACGACTGACGGCGCAATAATAGATTTTGAGTTGATCAAGAGATGTGACCAAATGGGCTGAAATTTCAAATCTCTGCTCGGAGGCGAAAAGTACTTTGCTCATCATCTCCGAATCAACCAATCAGAACGCGTGAAAAAGGCTATTCGCTTGTGTGTTATTTACTAATTGTCCTTAGTGCACTTCACTTTAATACTGTGTACTCTTATGCAAATAATTATTCTAGTGTATAAGTAGGAAATGTAGTGCAATTACAAAGACTGATAAGTGGAAAGTAAGAAATGCATTGCAAGTAATGGACCTTAAGCATGGTGCTGTAAGTGATTTAGGTAAGTAAGCAAGAAAGTGAGTGATTGAGTGAGTAAATTAGTGAGTGAGTGAGTGAGTGAGTGAGTACGTACGTCAGTAAGAAATTAAGCAGGTTGTCAGGTAGGTAAGAAAGTAAGCACGAGCAAATCAGTTAAATAGGCATAACTCTGACGGATTCAAAGCTGTATCGCAGGGTTTCATTTTCAGTTGTGGTAGCCTGATCATTGGGCGTTCCCGGAGATAACAAACGGAGACAGCCAGAATTCCGTAGAAGTAGGTAAAATACGGTACACTGAGTTATTCCTTTATACATGACGCAGCTATCTTGCATCTAGTTCTTTTGCATACTGTCTGTTAAAGGTGGAATAATTTGTGTTTGTGGTATGTTCATAGCATCCTAGATTAAGGCTTTCGTGATCCAGGTGAAAGGTTCTTTACTTTATGGGTTTTTTGTATTTTACACTTTCATTATTGACACTAGCTGTCGTGATGTAATCACCAGATCCATGGCGAGTGCTGACGAGGCAATCAATAACGACATTAAGGATGTTCGCGCGAAAATGTTCCAACATTGATATTTTTCTGAGGCTTTTACCACTGTAAGATGATGAGTTAGTCATCTCAGAAATGTAAAAAAAAAAAAAAAAAAAAAACATGCCCTGAGAACATGCCCTGACGAACACCCTAAATCTGAAAAAATCGGGCTTCGTTAGCGAATAAGGCCACATTGTCTGTAAGCCCCCAAATACTACAATTAGATCTTTAAAGTGAATTGTTCTCTGCCAAATATTGTTTAAGTGGACCTATGAAATGAATTTAGTCAACTGGTGAGGTTCCTTAAAGAACAAGTTCGCATTTAACGACCATAGTTTCACACGCCTTGCAGCCGCAAGATGGCAGGATTCGATGTCCCGTGAACTTCCCACATTGATTTTTTGTTCATTTCTGGACAATGTAGAAATGATTGTAAATAAAATCTGTTTCTGGAAAGAAAAGTTTGGGTTACCGAGTGTCCAAGATCATTAAATCCAAGCAAAGCTATAGCAATGGCCATCTGCCCTATCATTGTACATTTTAGTACTTAGCGCGCGCGCGCGCGCGCGCCCGATGCATGACGTGGCGTGTGAATTTGCGTGCGCTGTAAGGATGCACGATTGATAAAACAACAACAAGGAGCAATCCATTAGTCTAAACAAAGAATAACGCATATATTAACCTCCATAGAAACGGTTTTCATGTCGCAATTTTTGCTGTTACGTGCTCTTCTTTACATCCTTTGTCTGGTAATTAATTACTTAGTTTTTATTTTCGACTGCTTTTTATGTAGCTACAGGAGTGAAATTAAGATTTTCAGCGGGTCATCTGCTTGGAGCTACAAAGGTTATTTAAAATGCCACGAAAAGTGAATAATAATCCATTTGTGTCCTTACTGAATAATCCTATGAATCTTTCCAAACGTTTTCCAGAAATAAAGTAATTGTTATGGACAAAATTGATCATAACTTGAATTAATTCAATTATTTTTTTCCTTAACCTTCAAACGTTAAAAAAGTACAATGTGAATTAAATCCTTTAAAGATAAACTCCAACGATAATAACGTTAAATTGCAACATTGATGTTTCAAAATTCCATCCCAATTTCAAGGTCAATGGAAAAACTTGAGGTTGCACTATTTACTTTGCTATTGGTAAACGTGAGATCGTTTTTGAATGAACAGCCGCTGCCGGAGGCGACAGTCGCACAATCGAAAGCTTCCGACTTCTGCAAATTAAGTTCAGTTTCAATGTTGACGTCTCCAAATGTCTCCGTAGCCAAAATAGAATTCGCGATTCCTAGAACATAAGCCGTCACACGACAGCATTCGGGGTAAAAAATAATTTTCGTAATAAACAAAATGTCATCGTTGTCTTTTACGATTACCTTTTCAAGCAATCTCATTAATAGCGTTAGCAGCCAGCCCGCATAAAAGCTTTTTTTATGGAAATATCTTAAAATAACTGGCATGAAATCTACTCAAAAATCTCCATTTTGATAGAATCGGGAAGGAGTAAGTTATTTTACGATAAAATGTGACATGAATTATCTATTTCATTTAATCTTTGGTCCGCAACAAATCTTTAGATAAAGCTACGCAAAACTAAGAGGACTTAAATCATGTGTTTGCAAACGCAATGTGATTTCAATGTTTAGTGTTTCCTCGAGCTATTAAGTCTTTCCTTAATGTATAGTTTTACAAGCTGACCATTTAAAAGCGTTTTTTATTTAATCAAATCTTCAGAAGCGGTGGCGCTGGTTGGAGGAACATGATCTATGGTTTGGCCTCTGCTTATGCGCGTAACAGGTGAAGTTTGGACCATCTACCAAACCAAGTACTCAAATTTATAAGACTGCCAAATCCAGTAGATTTCTCGTGGTTTCGTTATTTACATGTCTGAACTTATGGCATCGCTCATTACATGTAACGCAAGCTGTTTGGGTAACAATGGTTCAAGCAATGAAACTGAAGCTGAAGACGAAGACACGTTTCTTCCTTCGCCATTGATTGTACTTTTGTCCTTCATGTGCCTGCTGATCGTTGCAGTTAATGGCCTCGTAATCTTCTTGATCTACAAAAAGAGATCACTGAGAACAATCACCAACATGTTTCTTGCTTCACTGGCACTTTCAGATCTCATGTCAGCTTTGTTGGGAATTCCTCTTCTTGTCGTCTGTTTGGTGAGAGATGTCATCAAAGTTTGCTTATCTTCCTCAATTATTATTCGATTCACCGCGATTTCTTCAGTCTGCCATGTTCTGCTAATCGCTTGTGATCGTTACATTTTTATAATTCACTCCATAAATTACCATTTTCTTGTAACAAAACGGCGAGCTATGGTCGCCGTTTTTGCCATTTGGTTTTTGTCATTTCTAGCTTCTGTTATTCAGTTGTCTTGGCATAATCTCCAAGAAGCAGCCTTGACCGAATTTGACGAAACAGCCGAAGAAATTGATATAAAATACAGTCTAGCTTGTATCGTGCTGTTCTTTGCTATTCCTTTGTTGTTAATGTGCTGTTTATATGGACACATATTTTACATTTCGTTAAAACGCAACAAACGTGACCGTCAATTGAACAAGAATCTTCAGCAGCCCAATCGATCGGCACTCCAGGAGTGGCGAGCTCGCAGCGTTTTGTTGATCACAATGGTGATTTTTGCCGGCTGTTGGTTGCCATATTTCTTGATGGTACTTGATGCACATATGGAATCATCCCCGTTTTCTCCTCTACCAGTTTCTCTTGAGCGCCTGCTGATTTTTGTCGGCTTTGTCCCTCAGCTGTTAAACCCAGTCCTGTGCACATTAGCCAAGAAAGATTTTCGACATGCATTGAAAGAAGTGTTCTTGCCAAGGCAAGCTCCCCTTGAGAATAAACATAATGTGCGTTTTCATATCACCCGCAATCAGTTTGGTGTCAACCACAACGTAGAGTGCGAATGAGAGAGGCCGCAGCGGCGCAGCGGCGACCGGGAAAAATGACTCTATCGTGTGATACTGAAGTTTCGGACCCCGTGGGAACTTTAACCACAATATGCAAAACAGATTGTACATTGCATTCAGGATCAGATTGAAAGGTAACAAACTGAAAGTAGCAATAGGAAAGGGGTGAAGGTTGAACAGTGGTGTAATCTATCTACTTTCACGAAATCTTCGACGCAATCTTCCCAAACCGTGGCTGATTTCAGAAACCAAAAATAAAAAATATTTGGAATAATCCACACAACCGTGGAAATGCTGTGGCAAGCCGGTGCGGGAAACAGAAAAAAAGAAAGAGTCCAACGTAGTGGATTGGACTACACATCATGCACCGGAAAAATTAGGGAAATAAACTACAGATAATCGATGAAGGAAGGAGAAGAACATGATAAATAATTCGTAAATGAAGCAGGAAGTGTATTTGTTGATAAAAAGCTGGTTGCCTCAGTAAAGTTTCAAAGCTAAAATTCAGACCAGTGAAAGAAAACGTCATCGATTCTTAAAATGTTATTTTAGTTGAATCCTCTCTCACATGCACAGTCAAGCCTTTCAGCAAATACTGAGAAGACAACCATTTGTTAAAAGGTGTCGTGACCTCAGCACTTGCTAGAATTTATAGCTTTCAACTGATTTATGTGTGCTTTAATTTGGAAAAAGCTTTTTTTCAAAGACTCGGTCAGATAACACATGAACGCTCTCGACAATTGTCATAGTGAACTGTCGCGAGGACCAAGAATATCACTTTGCTTGCGTATATTGAATTCAAATCAGATGTAGTTTCATTTATTGGTTTACATTTGACGGTACTGATGTGATGGTACAGTAGTTCTAACTCTAGAATGTCATTAGAATAAATCTACCGGCAAAGGTATAAAGCAGAGTCGCTAACGCAATAAATACAGTGTATTGTTGGCGACTGATATGCTAAAATATCAATCGGGTCAGTAGAACCTCAAGTAACGCCTGCGGTTAAACCATTCCAAAAAAAAACACTCGTGTTGTTGATTAGTTAGATTGCATAAGAGAATAAAAAAGGATCACATATGTTTGTCTCTTGTAACTGTTGTTTATTCATGTGGAGATTCCCACGAAAAACTTTTATATGTGATTGTTCCCGACCTCCTGATTACGTGTTTCAGTCTCAGCAATTCGCCCGATGGCGATAAAAGTCACAATAGACGTTTTCCAAGCAGAGAAGAAAAATTTTAAACTTAAAAGGACTTAAAAATGAAACAAATTATTGTAAAACAAACTTTTAATTGAAGAAAAATTGAAAAATTGTAACTTTTTTGAACTACGTGACAACCCTTGCAACCAGCTACAAACATTTGGCAAATTTGGTGCTTTTAGTGGAAATACTGCTTCCAAGTGCAGTGACAAAAATGTTATGATGTCCCATTGTTTATATCGTTATCTGTAAATAAAAATACATCGAAAACCCTTGTGATGATCTCTTTGAAACGGATCTGCCAGGTCGGATTGGTGGAGATGATGTGTTGAACGTTTTTAAGTTCGTGTTTGAAGTGAAAAGCCAGAAAAAGTATACAACTTTAACCCCAGTCATTATGTAAATTTTGAAATGAAAAGGGTGAAATAGTATCAATAGAAGCTGGGCTGTCCAATTCCCTTCCGCCCAGACATTCCTGAATCAGACGCTTTTGAAAGGAAATACTATCTCGATAACAAAATGTCCTTGAAGCACTATCTATATTTCCTGTGTTTATAATTGTCAACTTTTGAAGGGCACGATCGTTTCTAAAGTCAGATGTGACTAGTCTGCGTGGTAATGGCAAGCACATTATCTGTTTCTTTTCGCTTATGCAGATGCTTCAAGTACTTAAAATATAGCTGTAGAGGCGATAAAATTATCATATTCTCTTGGGCTAACTTGTTAAGAGGAAAGAAAGAAAAGAAAAAAGAAAATAAAAGATGGAAGAATTATCTAAAACAAAACAATGTTTTTTCGTTGGTTGAAAATTCCTGGTAGACGATCATACACAGCACGCTTGACGTTTTAAAATGGAAATTCTTTCTTCCTCTTACAGCAGTGACAAAATGTCACAAAGACTATATTCTTTTCCAATGTTTATATTTCATAAATGTGAAGACTCTTGAACCGGATATGCCTGGCACAATGTGTGCATATCGGTTAAAATGGTGTGCACGACAAAATCCGATTGGAGAGGCCCAGAAAATCAAATCGGATGAATGGGGTGCAAATAAAGGCATATTTCACAGTCAAAGGTACCATCGATCTTCTCAATAAGTTAGATAACTGGTTGTGACCCGCGTCACGACTTGAAACGTCTCGTTCATATGCAATTCCAAATGCTTCGTCCTTGTCGACCTAGTAAACTGAAAATTAATGAAACTAGATTTATAGACCCTTTTCATAAATGGCTGCCGATTTAAAATTATTTTGTATGCATTTAAATTAGCCTCACTAAACTGGTTTAGGAGTAAAAATTATTTTGAATTATCAACTCAAAAACGACGTTAGTCAGGCTAATTTTAATACTTACAAAAGAATTTCATTATAATAGGCAGCAATTTATGAAAAGGGTCTATAAGGAAGCTAAAATCCGCGCGGTGAAATTTAACAATTAATTACCTCGAAGCAGTAGAATCAGTTCTAGGAAGGAGTAGTAACCAAATAGGACGAACACAAAATCATATTTACAGGCAAAAGTAGAAGAAGCAATTGCTTGCACTTCCCTTTGTGAAGTCTTAGTTGTGGGAAAAAGTAAAAATCCAATCTCTATGTAAAATTACAATAACTTCAATGCCCCGCAGTCTATAGTCTTAACAGATTTTCCTCCAAAAGTCTTATTCAAACCGCTTGTGTTCATTAACTTCATTTCAAAGTTTCAGAAAAATGATGCACTTTTCTTAAATAGATATGTGAAAAGAGTACTTTCTTTCAATAAAGGGTATTTGAAAGGGGTAGCTTTTCAGTCAAAATGGTATCCTAAAGGGTATGCAGGATTGCACCTCAGGTAGGGACCTCCCAGTATAGCACTTTCTAAAGTAAACCCCTCGAGACCTAAGCATACTATAAAGATCTCTATGTTCACTAGCAAATCTTACGGTATGCTAAAACTCGGTCGGAAAACTGACAAACTGCGAAACCTGCAAAAATTGTCCTTGGAATCTAAAAGTGCGCAGATTTAAAAAGTCTAGATATCGTTGAAGCTATACAACAATTTCTCAATGTCGGACAGTTATACAGTTGACTCATAGCCTTCACCTTGTATGTTACTGCAGATTATACTAAGTGTTTTGTTAGTATACCCGAGCCGAGAAGTTTCGCCCACTGCAAAAACCCAAACAGTATTCGGAGTCGCGTACTATTTCTTTATAAACATCAAGTACTCTTAGAAAATTTGGACCAGTCCTTATGTCGAAATTCTGTAATGTTTTCCAAATTTCAATCACGCCAAAAATGTTTAAAGTCGGCGAGCTCGGTTTATCGCGCGGAGCTCAAGCTCCGATAATTCGTCAATTAGAAAACCAAAATGACTGAAGGAATCGCATGGCATTTTCAGTGAAACATATGATACTCTCAAGAGGTCTAAATAACGCTTTGCTTCGAAAATCTGTAATAACATCATTCCCAGCTACCGGGATCATAATTACTACGTGATAAAAACAAAACTCAATATAGTCGCTTAATATTATCTATTTTTACTTGATCGAAAAATAATCGATGTGAATGGAATAAGCACCTTAAAATGAGTGATGTGACCAGGTCCTGCGCGAAATCTCGCATGGAATTGAAGGGAGCGTTGATTAAAGAACACCAACATTTATGATTCTCTTGTCCTTACTTTTTGCAAACCACGGTAATCGTGACAGAGCTTGTTGACGTCACCAGAAACATCGCTGAAAATTTCGAACTAAAACTTTCAGTCTAGCTCAAATAAAACACAAAAGATTTATGTAAAACCCAACTTACCACAACAGCCAGTTTTGTTATTCTCCTTCACATTTCACCGCCCTTTACAATCAGTTCGTCAAATTATTATTAAAGAAGCTCAAAATCTAGTTCTTAAATTTTCGTTCCTTTTCCGCCGGAAATGGGCGACAGAAAAAGCGCTACTTATTTTAAGAACCACGCATGCCCTCAGACCGCGCACACAAAATATGTCTTAATTTTCCCCATCCTAAACTGAAAACCAGTTTTACAAATAATGCATTAAACCATCAGTTGGCGAAGGATCCCGGAATGAGAAAATTCTGCATTGATCTGATTAGGTCCATTGTGCATTCGTTTTACCTTTGTACAGTCGAGTAGTCCATTATAAATTATATTGGCCGCTTTCTACATTTTATATTAACTGAGTGTAAGGTTTGCTTCTTACCTGTACATAATTTTGGAACAAAATAATGGGAGATAATGAAGGACGTTTTTTATTGCCTCGTAAAGATCAAGTGTTTTCCAATATAGCCTCATCGTTTTGCGCTCTTGCAGAAACAAAACGGAGATATCCCGAATCCAGTAAAAGCAGGTAATCTAAGCAAACGTTATTCCTTTATGCACGAGGCAGGTATCTTGTATGTGGTGCTTTCAAGGGCTGTTTGATAAATAGATTATAATTTGTCTGGTACGCTTGTAGCATTAGGTTGTCGTGATCCAGTTGAAGTGTTTTTCATTTTAGATCACGTGGGGGTTTCATTTATACCATTTATTATTGACTTTAGATGCCGTGATGAAATCACCAATTCAAATCCACAGTGAGTGCTGACGTGGCGATCAATATCGACAGTAAACATAGTTATCTTTTATCTAAGAAATTCATTTTATAAATGAGGACTCGATTAATTCAAAAGAAACAAAAAAAGTAGCAATCCATTTAGAAATTGATTGTGAGGTTCTTCATACGTATTTAAAAGACAAAGTATCAACAAAGAATAAAGCTCGTATTAAGATGAATGCTTGGTCTTGCATTGTGCATCCTTACTGCGTATAATATCAGGTGCAATTAGCGCGCGCACATTACCAAAGTAGCGGCTTTTTCTAAACGGGTTGGCCTACGAGCGACAAATCATCGTGCTTTTTTCTCGAAAAGGAGTCACGGGATCTGACCATTGTTTCATTTAGTTTGAATACAGCGATCACCTTCTTTCTATACAGTAAATATAGATGAATTTCTATTGCAGAGTGAAAAATTAGTACGGAATATGAGAGCATAGCTTAAGTACTCGTAAAAGATAATATGTGGCCTCAAGATCACTGAGTGCTTGAACGTGTTGAATCCCTGTCGACTAAATATGGGTGACTTCATGATCATGAAACGTACATCAAATTGCTCCTCGACATTCATGCAACACATCATTGTTGTAATTCTCGCTTAACGTTCTCCCCACAGAGCGTAAAGTAAATGGTTCAGATATAAACGTTTCTGACAGCAGAAAATTTAAGGAATTACGGGGTTTATTAAAGGTCCTTCTGCTCCTAAAAAAATACCGGGACCTCGATATGAGCAGCCAACAGGTGAAGTTTAAAAGAAAATCCATGAAGAGTTCTATTTTGAAGGAATTACCTTAACCTCGACAGAAACTGTTTTATGTGGCAATTTTGCTTTTACCTGCTCATCTTTACATCCATTGTCTTGTAATTAACTACTTAGTATTCAATTTCAGTAACATGCTTTCTACATATAGCTGGGATTGAAACTAAGATTTTGACCTGGTCATATGCCTGCAAATACAAAGATTATATTAAAATGTCGCTAAGAGTGAATAATGTTTAATTTGTGTCCTCAGTGGTTAATCCAATGAATCCTTCGGAATGTTTTCCGGAAAGGAAGCAACTTTTAAGGACAAAATTCATGATAACTTGAATTAATTTTATGACCTTTTGCTTCGCCTTGAAACGCTAACAAACACAATGTGAAAATAAATCACGCTTTACAGGTAAATTACAAGAATAATAACGCAAAATTTCAATACTGATGTTTAAAAAGTGCATTCCAGTTTAAAGATCAATGGAACAAACTTGTGTTTGCACTATTTATTTTGCTATTGATATACGTGAGATATGCTATCAAAGAAGAGCCGCTGCCTGAAGCGGCACTCGCACAATTCAAAGCTTTCGACTTCTGCATATTAAGTTCCATTTCAATGTTGACGTCTCCAAATGTCTCCGTAGCCAAAATATAATTCGCGATTCCTCAAACATAAGCCGTCACACAACAGTGCTCGGTGTAAAAAATAATTTTCGTAATGAACAAGATGTCATCGTCGTCTTTTGCGAGTACCTTTTCAAGCAATCTCATTAACAGAGTTAGTAGACCACCCGTATGGAAGCTCTTTTTATGGGAATATCTTAAAATAACTGAATCTATTTCATATGTGGTCCGCAACAAATCTTCAGATAACGCAGTGCAAAACTGACGACCGCACGAGACTGAGATAACTTGAATTTAGTGTTTGCAAAGGAAACGTGATTTTAATGTTTAGTGTTACCTCAAGCTATCAACTCTTTGCTTAATGTATTAATTTACAAGCTGACCATTTAAAGGCACATCTTCAGAAGCGGTGGCATTTGTCCAAGGAACCTGATCTATGGTTTGGCCTCTGCTTATGCACGAAACAGGTGAAGTTTGGAACATCTACCTGACCAAGTACTCAAATTTATAAAACTGGCAAATCCAATAGACTTCACGTGGGCTCGACATTTATACATGTACGTCTCTACTTATGGCATCGTTCAGAACGTCTAACGCAAGCTGGGTGAGAAACAATGGTTCAAGCAATGAAACTGAAGCTGAAGACGAAGACACGTTTCTTCCTTCGCCATTGATTGTACTTTTGTCCTTCATGTGCCTGCTGATTGTTGCAGTTAATGGCCTCGTAATCGTCTTGATCCACAAAAGGAAATCACTGAGAACCATCACCAACATGTTTCTCGCTTCACTGGCGCTTTCAGATCTCATGTCAGCTTTGTTGGGAATTCCTCTTCTTGTCATCTGTTTGGTGAGAGATGTCATCAAAGTTTGCTTATCTTCCTCAATTATTATTCGATTCACCGCGATTTCTTCAGTCTGCCATGTTCTGCTAATCGCTTGCGATCGTTACATTTTTATAGTTCAATTGAACAAGAATCTTCAGCAGCGCAATCGATCGGTACTCCAGGAGTGGCGAGGACGCAGCGTTTTACTGATCACAATGGTGATTTTTGCCGGCTGTTGGTTGCCATTTTTTTTGATGGTACTTGATGCACATATGGAATCATCCACGTTTTCTCCACTACCAGTTTTTCTTGAGCGCCTGCTGATTTTTGTCGGCTTTATCCCTCAGCTGTTAAACCCAGTCCTGTGCACATTAGCCAAGAAAGATTTTCGACATGCATTGAAAGAAGTGTTCTTGCCAAGGCAAGCTCCCCTTGAGCGTAAACACAATGTGCGTTTTCATATCACCCGCAATCGGTATGGTGTCAGCCACAACGTAGAGTGCGAATGAGAGACAACGACCTGGAAAAAAATGACTACACCGAGTGATAATGAAATATCGGACCTCGTGGTTTTAACCACGACATGCAAAACAGATTCTTCATGGCACCAAGGATTAGACTGAAACGTAACAAAAGTATCGATATGAAGAGATTTTTTTCGAGTAAAGATTTGACAGTGGTTTTTAAAATCTGCGCACATCCTCAAAATTCTGCGGTGCAATCTTGCTGAAACCTAGTTGATTACCATGCAGAAACAAAGAAGAGTTCGAAATAATCCACACTGCCGTGGAAATGCTGTGGCACCTAGATGAAGGAAGTAGATACGGAATATACATGAGGTAAAGAGCCCTGTGTAGTGGATCGGAGAACAGAACTTATACATGTACAACGGGAAACTGTATTATCGATAATGAATTCAGGATCAGGACAATAAGATAATGATAAATAATTCGTAAAAAAGCCATAACTGTATTCGTTGATAGAAAATTAATCTGATTGCTACAGTTAAGTTTGAGACCTGTTGAAAACGTCATTGATTGTTAAACTGCAAGAAAAGGTACCATTTTCGTTGAACTCCGTCACCCGTGACCATTCACGTCTTTTAGCGAAAATGGCAAGTGGACCATTAAAGACCATTAAAGGTCATTAAAGATGTCGTGACTTCATCAGGTAGGTATTAAAGATTCCAATATAATATGTGTATTTCAGTTTGTAAAATAAAAGGTTTCCTTTAAGTCCTGGTCAGACAATATCAAGTCAACGTTCGTGACAATTGTCACGGTCAGCTCTCGCTTTCAAGTTGTTGTTGTTGTTGTTGAATTCAAATCAGATTTAGTTTCATTTCTCGGTTTACATTTGACGGTGCTAATGTTATTGTCTTATCTCTGGAATATCATTAAAAGAAACTTGGCGTCGAAGGTATACAACAAAATCGCCAATACAATAGATTTACTGTTGGCTAAACCACTGGCACTGATAAGTATAAAAATATTTATCTTGTCAGCACACCCTCAAGAAACGCCCGCGGTTAGGACTTTCCCAACAAAAACCTCGTTTCGATGGTTAGTTAGATTGTCTTTAAGCATAAAAGATTTTAATCTTTGTAACTGTTGATTAATTGTGGAGAATTCCATGAAAAGCCTTTATACGTGATCATTTCGGGATGTTACGATTAATATGGGCTTTAATCTCGGCTATTCGCCCGATAGTGATTAAAATTATAAAAGAAGTCAGTTTCCCGAGCAGAGAAGGGAAAAGAAGGACTGCCAAACTGAAAGCGATAGGAAAATTGTAAAGAGTACAAAAATTAATTTAAAGATTGTAGTTTTTTTTGGCTTTTGAGAATCCTTTCACCCAGCCACAAACATTCTGACGCTTTTAATGAAAATACTTATATATGTCCCATTGTTTATATTTGTAAAAAATAATACAAAAAAAAATGTCAAAAGACCATGGGGTAATTTCTTGAAAGCAGTCTAGCACTGGTAGGGATTATGATTGAAAGTTATTCTAGTTCTTTTTTGTCGTCAAAAACGAAAAGAAAGCAAATAAGTTCAATCGTTATGTAAAGTTTGAAAACTGATAGTGTGAAATGGAAGGTGCGCTGTGCAATTCCATTCCGCTCAGACATTCATGAATCAAACATTTTTAATTACAAAATCTCGGTGAAACACTATCTAAAACTCCTGTTTACTATTGTCAAATTTTGAAGGGCACAATCGTTTCGAAAGTCGGATCTGACTAGTCCGTGTAACAAAGGTGAGGAAATTGTGAGCTTATCGCATTATCAGTTTTTTCGCTCACGCAGATTTTAAAGAGAGCCGATAAAATCTGGCAAACTTGCTACGAGAAAATAAAGAAAGATGAAAATAAATTAAAAGATGGAACATTATTCAAAACTATGCAATGTTTCCCCGTTAGTTGAAAATTCTTGAAAGACAGTCATACACACGGCACACTTGTCGTCTTTAAGTGAACATTCTGTCTTCCTCCTACTTCAATGACAGAATATCACAATGTTGAGACGGATATGCCTGGCCTGATGTGATTATATCGGTTTAAATGCTGTGGAGGACATTTTATCTTATGAAAATTGGACAAGAAAATCAAATCTGATGGTGGATGAGGTGCAAATGAAGGCAAAGTTTACTCCTTTACACTTTGTCAGACTCATGATAGTACGAGTTTAATTTATTTATTATTTTCCTCCTTGCGCACGGTGACTGCGCCCGCAGGAAGGAGAGGCAGCTGTCAAAACTGTGCTGTCCTTTTGAAACGACAAGATAAAAGTCTCTTTCTTTACAGCTAACAAAAAGAAAGACAATATCAAAGTTGCTTTGGCCTCTTTTTAAACTTAACTCGAGAATTCTGGGTTTAATTTGACGAGGAACAACATATTTTGTTCAAAATAACACAACCATTATCCTACCTGGCGACACTCGACGAGCGACGAGCGAGTTATCGGGCCCAGGCGACCCATTTTTGGCGCCAAATTGAAAGCTCGGCGACACAAAAGTTTTCATATTTTTCACTTTTTGCGAGCTCCGGCGGCCCGAAGTGCCGCCAAGCGGAGCACCACAACTTCAGGAACATAACCACATACATGTTTAACAAATTAACGTCAGATTTTCATGCGTCTGTCCTGTTATTGATCATGAATTTCGTCATAATATTGTCAAAGTAGCTGTTGATCTCGAAGCGATAGCCGAGTAGATCCGCAACAAGTTTGATCAACAGCTAAAACGAAAAGGCCCCGAAAGTGGCATAAAGTTTCGCGCGCAACTGTCAACAGTACAGCTATAGGTCCTTTAACCTAACCCATTCATTTATTTGCGTGTAATAACTTGAATGAAAACATCCGCAGAGAAAACACGTGAAAGCTGGCCAACTATGTAAAATGTATTTGCTTACCGTAAATTAATAAAACAAATCCAGCAAGGCATCAGCTTTAAAGAAAATTCTTAGCTTCTTTGCATCACCACTAACTTATTTTAATTTTTTTTTTGATGATTGTAATTTTATATGTAAATTTACCGATGCAATCTTACTTTTTACCAACTTTAATTGTACTTAATTTTTACCGTTTGTAGACTAGAAAACACTACTTATAATTCCTGCCTATAACACTGCCTATAATTCCAAGTGTCCCTATATGTTCAAAGTCGTTTGCCCAGCAGCTGCATCCCTTCTGACCGTGGCGGATCTTGTTGGTAATAACAAGACACGGACACTGAGGACCAGTGTCAACTGCTACGTAGTGAACACGGCGACCTCGGAAATGATATTTACTATCTTGGCGGGACCGTGGATCATAACAGAATACTCCACTGGCTTTAAAATGTTAGCTGCTTTAGCATCAAGGTTACGACGGGTGATTTGTAATGCCAGTCATTGACTTTTATCGCCATGACCCCGTATACAGTTTCCTTGCTAAGTAATTTACTTATAACTTAGGTTCGATCTATCGCCTCTGATTACCCTCTGAAGATGAGCCTAACAACAACAAAGATTTGAAGGATTTTATTGTCGCTGACTTGGATCTTAGCACTTGGAATTAACTTGGTCTCCTACTTCTACTCATCACTTGGGGCCATCTAGATGGACAAGCATTTTGCTCAATCAAGGGAAACACTTTCATGTTGATATATTCTTTGGTGGATCTTATTTTATGCTACTGTGTGCCCCTCATCCTTTTAAGCGCTCTTTAGGCGCTATTGTGTTTGGTTCCTGGGTAGACGTCATCAGGTACCGCCGCCCCAGACTCCCTAAAACGCGGTCGTGAAACACTTAATCGCGACTTTGAAAGGGCATAGAAAGTCGAGGATTCAACCAAATTCAAAACGTTCTTCGCCCAAATGCTTCAAATAAAGTCTAGATTTGTTTTAGCGAAAAAAAATTTTGGAGTTAGGTGCACTTTAAGAACACACCTGGACCAGGTGATAACATGCGGCGACATAAGCAAAACCGAAAGGTCATAAAAATCGTTATATTGATGGTTGTCACTTGTTTCGTATGGTTGACTCGATATCACGTCCATGAATTTCTACAAATTGCCAATTCCGATTTTTTGCTGGAAGACAAGTGCTCCATACTGAGAACACCATCATATGGTTTGTTTCCACTGCTCAGCACTGTCATTGACCCCGTGATTTTGTTTTTGTTTTCAACAAATCAGTTACCGCTCTGCCTTACGTACTATGTCGACGAGCTGCCGTTTACCTCAGTGTAAATGTTCCCGTGATCGCCTACAATAGCACCGCAAATCGAAAGAGAACTGGAATTTCCAGGGACGACGACCACCGGAGTGAGAGCCCACAGCGTCAAGGATAGTGCAAGAATTCTCAGCTTGGCCGGTTTTAAAAGGAAAAAAAAGGTTTTAACTGAAGACACTGTTTTCTAAATCAACTTTTAGGGTCTTTATCAAATTCTATGCCTTCCTCGATCCACCAATACTGCCACGCTCAGTCTTGAAAGTTCTGCCTGAGTTTGCAGTGATCCGGGTCCTTCCTTCGGCGCAGTATCATGTGTACAAAGAATGGCCGGCGACCGTTATACATCAATCAAAACTATAGCGAAATGCCTTTCCGCGCCTTGGCAAACACGCTTCGTTTACTGTTTCCATCGATTTTACGCATTCTTAATTTTGCAATTTTTAACCCTTAAATTTGTATTTCCTTTACTTGGTTTCTCGTTACTTCTTTGCTCGTTACTCGTTTATACTTCGTTACTCTGTTTAGTAACACCCCTTACAAATATCAACAAACAATAAACTAAAATTAGTACCAGTTCTACATCAATTGTCGCGAATATTCAGTTCAATATAAGTAATGTGCAGCTGTTTGCTTTTTTTCCTTGCCTTTTTTATTATTTTTTTTTTCTTAAAGCGCGATGCTCAACGAGTTTGCTGTTAAATTCTGAAAGGTCTCTGAAGAGTCTCTTGGCCGAGATGAAACCCCGCGTTAGGCTTGCAACGAACTATTTTTTCACAAGTATTTGTCACATTTATTGTACGAAATCGTGAACGTGCGATAGAGCGGGCCAGACTGCTAACATCTTGAATTTGCGAACGGGACTTTGAGCGTCCGATGCTCAACGAGTTTGCTGTTAAATTCCGAAAGGTCTCTGAAGAGTCTCTTGGCCGAGACGAAACGCCGCGACAGAATTGCCACGGACTATTTTTTCACAAGTATTTGTCACATTTATTTTTAATGTACCTTATTACATGAAATTTTCGCGACACGTTAATTTCGCGATTTTGAGGTTCGCATATTTCGCGACACCTTAATTTCGCGATTTTGCGAAAAGTTTTCATTTTGACTCACTTTAATTTCGCGTTTTTGAGTGAGACACACTTTATTTATTTGTCGATGTTATTTAACATGTCCCTGAATTTGATCAAACAACTTAATCAACAATGTCCAAATAAACAGAAACGCAACTGATTATGTAAACAGTAACAAGAAAGATGTTCTCACAGTGTCTACAAGGCACGGTTTGTAGTTCATGCTTGAATTCAAGTCACGTTTTTAGTGGTCAATTGACCTCATTATCCATGTACATTAAATATTCCTTTCTGTAGACTCCAAAGAGAAAATGTTACCTTCTAGTTTCCTGACTGATGCTGTTTAATTGTTTGCGTAAATGTCTTGATACGGATCAACAGGCGGTAGCACTTCTTTTCCAGAGGCGACAGTAAGAATGGAGGCATCTACCAAGAACGTTGAAGCAATTGAAATTTAAGCAATTGGTGGAACAGCACTACAAGGAGCCAGTAAATGGACAGTTTGAGTATTGTACAAAAGAAGTGCTACCTGGAGTGGAGACGCAAAGCAGTAGTGATGAAGAGGACCAGAACATTACCACAGGATAGTTCAAAATGATTGTTATAAACGTGTGTAATGGTAATAAAGTCGCTCTTTTAATTATTGACATAATGTGAGTCACTTAATTTTCGCGTCATGTTAATTTCGCGACATTTAATTTTCGCGTCACTTAAATTTCGCGATTTTTTTTAAATCGCGAAATTCGCGAAATTAACGTGTCGCGAAAATTTCATGTAATGAGGTATAAGAAATGAGTGGTCGGTAGCCGGAAAACCCCGAAAGTTTTTTTCAACGGGAAGGTAATGGCGCTCAACATCGGCTCTGGAACATGTGAACAAAGAGCTTCAGACAGATGTGCCTACAGGTAGGAAGTGCGTAAGAGAGGAGCGGACCGGACGAGGCAGGCTCCAGGATGGTATATTTTAATATGAACTATTTATAAAAGATCTGGATAGAACTGTGAAGCATTAGATGGACCGAACGTAACGTCAATCAGCTTTCGTCGAAAAGCAGACAACTGTAAAATTATAATAAAAGCATTCAAGAGTTTATATCATAATTTTTTTTAAAAAAAGATGCATAAATTAGAAGTTATTTTGAAGTCCAACGTGAAAAAACAAAAATGTTATGAAATGAAACAAAACAGACCCTCTTGCTTGTGATGACAGTGCATTCCCGTCCACTCAGGGAATTTCACTGGCATTTCAGTTGGAATGCTTACAAAGGATTAAAATGGTTCATAAATACACATTACTATGTTTTATAAAATGACGGTGCGGATTATTCAAACAACATCTTAACTTTGTTTGGCCGTAACCAAAGCAAGCACAAATATCACTGTCAACGTCATTTCACGTGTTACCTTTAACGGATACGAAAAAAAAACAAAAGAGAGAGAGAAAAAAAGCATCATTTAGCGATGAGAAATAAGATAAATTTAGACGTACATAGAGTGAAAAGGTTTCAGTGCGTAATGGCGACGAAAAAAAAAATTAATGTCTCGATTATTATTACATTTTGCTGTAGTGACCGCTTGTAACGCATGAGTGATGACTGGTTTTGCTGTGTTTTCATTTCGGATGAGTGTCACATTTCTCTTTCATTCGGTTCCCTGAACCAAACTACATTGCAAAACCTTGTCAAATACAGTTAAAACATGTTTTCCAAGGAAACCGTCCGGCAGTCTTTTTGATATTTTGCTAGTGTGATTGCATGCTGCAGACCGAAAATCATTTCTGCTAAGTCACGATGACGTAAATGAGCGGTCCAATATTATTAAAGCCCGAACAAATCACAATGTGAATTACCATATTTACCATATAAACATTACGTGCTGTCAATAAATGTAAATTCCGCACGGCATAAAAGTATATACAGGAAGCACTGTATATCGATCATTTTTACACAGCCTTCAACATGCTAAGAACTCTGATTCTCTTGCTGCTGGTCCCAGCCGTTTCTTCGCAGCTTAAATGGCGCTTAATCTCAGCGACGAACGAATCGGACCAATTCCCTGCGCCTCGGAGAGATTCATCGATCGGGTTTGACCAAACGAGAAAGCAGTTGGTTATTTTTGGCGGCAGAGGCGATGAAAATTATGATGATACCTGGATCTTCGATTTGGGGACGAAGAAGTGGACGAAAGTGGCCGCTACGACCGACGGTGGAGTCAACATCCCGGAGCGACGCTTCAGTATGGTTTACGGCACAGAGGGCGACAATTTCTACGTAGCGACAGGTGAATTTTCTGGCGATTCTGACTCACCGAGGCGGTTCTTCAACGATATTTTTCGCTATGAGTTTTCGACGCAACAATGGACGAGGTTGGGGAAGAACTCTGAGGTGAAGCCCCAAGAACGTTATGGGTCAGCCGGTGGAATCTTCAACGATGGTAAAGGTGTTAACGGGTTTTACATCACTCACGGCTTTTCCGGTACGCGATACTCAAACACTTTCAAGTTTAACTTCGACGACGATGTTTGGGAAGAAAAATTTTCCGGTTCGAACAACTACAATCCTAACTATCCACATGCCCGATGTCTACACTCTGGGACTGTGACCAACCCAGATGAACTTGTCATGTATGGAGGTTGTCTGGGGTAAGATATATCGCTTGTTGTTGAGCAACATTTTAAAGTAAACAATGTGGGTCAAGTTAGATTAACACAGTGGAGGTAGAATTTCAGGTAGCCTACAACAGTTACGCGTAAAGAGTGCACACCAACGATTTTTTGGGATAGAAAATATGCAATTTGGACAGATTTTTTGTTTTACTTTATTAGCCGGTGCATTTTTCGGGTGGGAAAGGGGCAAACTCTAAGGCCATCGTGGGTGTTAGAGATTTATGTACATGATGAAGTTTGATACGGGATATTTTTATCTCACGTCTTTATTTGGGGTGGCGAGTGGGGGGGGGGGGGAGGGGGGGTTCATACTTGCCGTTTTTAGGGGAGCAGTGGTGGGGTTCATCTTTAACAATATATGTTTTTATGGAAAAATATTGTACATTTCCCTGTGTTACTTACCAAAAATTAGCTTGAAATAGTAGATTCATAATGAAAATTTATTGGAAATTATGTGCTACAAACTTATGGTTGTATAATATGACATACATTTTATATTAATGTGTCATTTTTGAGAACAAACTTTTATGGAAAAATATTGTAAATTTCCTTGTGTTACTTACCAAGAATTAGCTTGAAATAGTAGATTCATGATGAAAATTTGTTGGAAATTTCTTTCAGGGGTGGAATGACAGGTGGTTCATGTCCTTCCAAAGATAACTGGAAATTTGATGCCACCAAAACAGACTGGACTCGCTTGGAGGAGTGTTCCACACCACGGATGTATTCATCAATGGCTATGCTGCCTCCACTTAATGGCACTGAACGTCGAGCAGTGCTGTATGGGGGAGCAGAAACGAGCAAATCGGTGTTAGTGGTAAGTCTGTGCTCAAGCCTAGTGGCCCCTCAGACCGGTGCTTAATATTTTAATGGCATAACGCGACCATAATTATTCCCACCCCCCCCTCCCCCCAACCCCCTAGCAACACAATGCAATGACCCTGACCAGGGGCCCGTTTCTCGAAAGCCCCGGAAACTTTTCGGGCCCGTAAAGCCATTTTTAGTTCATCTTTAGCTAAAAACGGAGAAATGTATACGCCTGAAACTTCTTGTAAGAAAGGAACCACTGTTCATATTAAGAATATATGAATAAAACAGCTCTGCAGTCGTAAGGTTTGAAATTTTGCCATGGCTTTTCGGGTGCGAAAACTTTTCGGGACCTTCGAGAAACGGGCCTCTGGACTTGAAACATGCACTGCTTGGGATACTTATCTCTTATTGATCTGGTTAAGTGGTATAATTTTATTGTTTATTCTTTTCCTCTCTTAAGACATCAAGATATGAGGCTAATGAGATAGCTGTGTTTAATCCTGATACAAACGAGTGGGAAAGGAAAAAAGTGGAGGTATGGTGTATCTAATGAATTAAAGTACATCTGACTACTGGCAAACATGCCCTAGTTATTCCATGCAGTTTTTGTATGCATTATTTATAGCTAAAATATTACTCTGTTAATTAATAAACTTTTAGTGATATTAGGGAGCTTAAGTAACGACGACGACGACGACGACGCCGAGAAAAAAATGAATTTACATTTTACAAGCGAAATTCGCGATTGTCCAGATTTGTTCAGTACGCCAATGGCTCTAAAAACGTGGTTAAGCTAAATATGCAACGACAGCGTTCAATTCCAAATGAAAATACGAAAAATTAGCCCTCGTAGTCCACGTTCCGGAGACGACGCAGAACTTGGTCATTTCACGTTATTTTGCAGAGGACGGCAAAGAAATGTACAAAGATTTATAACGCACGTGCATGGATATTGTTTTGCTCATTAAATCTTTTGTTTAGCGACGTTCTCGTTGCCGTCGTCGTCGTGGTTTGCTTAAGCTCCCTATTCCTTGTGAGGGACACAAGGTATTAGAAGCTTATGGGAAGGGGACTAATATAATTGTTTTAGTTTAAGCCTGTATTCTAGTCTAGTATCCCATCAGCCCAGTGCTAATTAATCGCTCTGGTCTAGAGCATGAAGCAACTAGGATGCTTCCATTGTCTAATTATTGCAAACAGCATTTTTAATTTGCCAGTACCCATTTATGTATTTAGTAGAGAGAGGCACTGTGAGAGTAAAGTGTCTTGCTTGAAAACAAAACACAATAACCCCACCAGGGCTTGAACCTGGACAGCTTGATCTGGAGTCCAATGCACTTTGCAACACCATTGTGCCTCTCACAGTAATCAACTTCAATGGCAATGTACTATTCATACATATTATGTCTTATTTCTCAATTATTTTATTATCAGTTTTAAAATAACTTGGTCTAAATTTTTGTTTGCTTAGGGCACTTCACTTCCAGCAAGGAGAGCAGGCCATGTGATGGTAACAACAGATCAAGGCATCATGATGTTTGGTGGCTCAGGCCAAGAGTAAGAAAATTTCTTTTCCTAAAATAAAAGAAATATTACCATCCAACTGCAACTGCGAGTGGCATAATTTTTTGTTATAAAAACCCCCCCAAAATAGGGAAAACTAGAATATAATAAAGTAGCCAACTGAACAGTCTAGCGGTGTTTCTCTGCATTTTTCCGTTTAGTTTAGTTAATAATGTAGGATTGATGAAGATTGCAACCAAGTACCTATGTGGAATATCAAAGACCTGCACAAAACTTAAAATTGGCAATACCCTGTCCCCTCCCCCTGCTTCCAATGTATGTCATTTCCAGACACACTGACTATGTACTTATGTTTTTCTTTCTTCAGTGGTGAAGGATCACTTAATGACATCTGGCTCCTAGAGGGTGATGTTTCAGAGGCTGATAAGACTGCATCTGCTGGTGGGTGTGGCTCTGCAGATTTTAACCTGATTGCACTCCATGGTATCTTCATGTTCCTTGGTTGGGGTGTCCTTCTTCAAGCTGGCGCCTTCATTGCACGTTACTTCCGGCACAGAGAACCAGAAGGATGGTGGTTTAAGATGCACAGAATTTTTCAAGTAAGTGGAATCCTTAACATCTTTGCTCTCTCAACAGTGATGTAACGTTGATGCTTGTCTTCTTGAGTCTTTTGATCCGTTCAATCAAGCGTACCGAGGCGATTATGACTGAATTCACTTGATACATGTAGCACGGGCAAGCGTTTTCGCTCCCCGAATCTTTTGGTGGGAAGTCTACAGAATGCCACGACGCGAACCAAGCTGTACACAATTTTGGCGGGAAAAGACACTGCCCTAAAATAATACAGACGAAACTATCCAATGTAATAATGTATTCTTAGCCTTCTACCAGGCTGTGTTAATTAAAAATGTGCATTTTAAAAAAAAAGTATTGATGGGCATTTCTTCCTTTTGCAGGTGTCGGGTCTGCTATTGGCGATTGCAGGCTTTATTTGTGCCATTATGTCAGTTCCGTTTGATCATTTGAAGTTTGCTCATGGAGGACTGGGCGTAGCCATCATGATCATTGGTGTGACACAACCTTTCAATGCCCTTGTGTAAGTGTTCAACAGTTGACTCAGTTTTATGTTGAACCGAAGGTCGTGCAATTGTGCTTTTCCTGGGGAAATCTGATTGTAATTTTACGGATTAAGTTTTTAGCGAAGAGTAAAATGGGCGAGGGAAACCACCAACTAGGGCGCCCTTGCTCCAGAGAACGTTTGGTTTAAAGCTGAGTCTACAACACAGTAATTAGTTACTCAACTCAGTGACTTGAAATAGGTATCGAATCTCCAATTTTCCACAGATAATTCACTGGTCTCGTCGTTTCTTTAGAATGCTATATTCCTAGCCTGTACAACAGCGTTTCACCTCTTAAAACAGCCTTTATTCCGATATTATATACCTCGTGGGGGCCAAGCACTGATTTGTTGATCAAAAGTCAGAAAAGTCTTTGATTGCCGTTTTACTATTTTATAATCGGAGTATCTTTGGTAAAAATGACTCGTTCCTTAAAATTCAAATAACTTTAAGGATGTTCTGAAATGACCTCCTCAAAAATGAACTTTCTCTCGTTTGAAGACTGATAACACTGCTTGGCCGAGCTAATTGACAAATAAAACTGCGAGCCGAGTTTTCTGTGAGCGAATATCCAACGAGGCACAACCGTTTTGTCTATCGTTCATGGAAAACGAGGGCGAGTAGTGTTGTTTCAGTAGATTTTTTAATGTACATTGTCGACCAATTGTAATTTGAAGCCAAAAATTAAGAATAGTTTGAACGTTTTCAAAAGACGCTTGCGCGCGATTGTGTTCTGTCAGAGGGTAGATGACAGTGGAGCAACAGAGCCAATCAGATTCCGGTATTTTTGATAGAGCACGCGGAGTCTTCACTAATTTATGTATGTTTTTTTCAGTCGTCCTCATAAACACCCTGATGGCACCAGGACAACAGGCCGATTAATCTGGGAGTTGTTCCACAAAAATGTGGGCCGTCTTGGTCTTATTCTGGCTCTCATTAACATCACCCTTGGTCTTTTCCTTGCCGTGGCCCCAGTGGCAGCGTGGGCGGTTTGGTTCGCTCTGCTTGGAACCTTTGTAATTTTGTACCTGGCGATGGAGGTCCGCTTGCAGTTGGGGAAGAAGAATACGAAGACTGCAGCTATTCCGATGAAATGATTCTGCAAAATGTACTCTTGTTTTTGATTACAAACACACAAAAAAACACATTCGTTTTGTGACGAAAGCCTAGTACCTGTTCATGGGTTAGTTCCAAAGCATGACAATCTAACCTGCTGCTTAACAAAATTTCTAGCTTTTATGTCAACGGAATCCCCCATTACAACCTTCTTTTATGATCGGTGCCAAAGACACTCTACTATCCATTCTTTGATATAATCGGTCTGGTCTCTGTACAAAATTCCAACCTATTACAACGAGCCTAGGAATTTTTGTTTTATGCGACTTTAAAAAGTCGCTTCTTTTGAATGTTTTTGTGCAATGGATTATTAGAGCGGTTTTCAATTGAGTTTCGAAAGTAATCAGGCATTTTCTTTGGTTTTTGTTTTGGTTTTGTACGGTTTCTGATTTATTGAGTATTCTAACTGAATGTAATTGTTTTGGTTTTGGTTCTACCGTAGTCATTTCAAAGCCGCTCGTTCAGTTTAGTAGTAATCTCTGTTAAGTGTTAAAACTCGTTAAGTCAGCTATTTATTATTATCAATGGTATGAAGTTTTCAGTGCGTAGTCATATCAATCATTTAGCAGCAGGAAAAGGTTTATATTTACGGTGTCAGGATGTAGGAACTGACCAATCTCTTCCCTCTCCATGTGAATGAATCAGTTTGCAATGAAAAGCACATTTTTTTATTTATCATAGTTTATTAACATTCAAGTTACGGACCTCAGCTACCAAGCCTCCGGTCGATGCATAGACGCTTGGCTAGAGTCTGTAGGTGCGTGTCCAAAATATCTTTGAGAATCCCTGAGAACATTTGTACTTTAAAACTTTTTATTTAATCTCTGCGGGTACAGGTAAACGCAGATGTTTCGGTTTTTTCATTCTGATCCAAAGCAAACGCTTTTGTGTAGCTTGACTTAAAAAGGTCCAGTTCTACAAGCCATTTGGTAGCAAATTTTAAATTCGTGTCCAGGACTTTTTGGTCCTTCATCTATAAATGACACAACTAATCAGACTGGTTCCTCTTCCTTTTCATCAACAACCATCATAACGGTCGTCATCCCGTCCGGACAAATGCACGGTCTCGACGTTTCAGATCACGTGTCTATTCCTAGCACAAAATATCAAATTCTAACAAAATAATCATTGTCTCCCATCCCTATGAGTTCAACGATTTTTAACATTTAGCAGGGGGAGTGGGAACCAGTCTTCAAAAGTAAGTGCAGTGTGATATGTAGGATTTAGTCTAAATTAGAATTTAGTCGATAATAAATTGTGAATGATGATGAAATGATGTTAAAGTTAATGAATAACACTCACCCATTCGCACCGAAACAATCACCTGTAACGTGATTGAAGAAGTTCAAGTTTCATTACAGACCCCACTAATTTAAAAATAATTTAGGAGTTAATGAGAATAAGTTCAGGGCGGGGAGAGAGGGGCGCACTGGATTACTAAGCCTTGTTAGAGTGAACTGATCTTGATGACTGTAGAGCGTTTTCACTGTCATGAAATAAAAGATAATGGTTTGGACTTGAAATAGTTTCATTTTTGCACTCCTTCTGTCTAGAAGTATAGAGTCAAACTGAAAGAAATGAATTACAATTACTTTGAGGCTCTGTGCCGTAATTGTCATAATTGACCTTGAACTAATACAAAAGTACAACCTGAAAATTATGTCATAATTCTACTTACAATTCTTGTAAACTTTTCCCGGCCGTAAACCTTGCGCAAGTTATGATACTCTCTCTGTCCGGCTTAGTGTTTTTTAATGAAATAACGTTCCCTTTTATAGAGGCATGTGTCCCTAGGGACCTTACATAATCCCGCAAGGACTTATAACTTCGTGCAAAACAGATAAAATCAAAAACCATTCAGTGGATAAAGTCAAGAAATTGTGATATCATAGAAGGTAAATAAAGAAGACAGTTCTCCAAGTTTAAGGAGTGTGCGTTGTCCCAAAGTTGAGATATTCGTCGAAATGTTCCGCGCAAATTTACAGAGCCTAGTATGGAGCCGCCATGTTGGTGTTCCTCTGTGGTATACCAATATGGCGGTCGAAAAATAGTGTTAACATCTGGAACTTACTTTGGCTATCTAGGACACTGATTAACTGCACTGAACAAACTAACATTTAAATAAGCACTTTTCAAAATACTTTAACGTCTTAAATGGCTAAAAATCACGAGATAAATATATATTTTTCGACAAACGCGATCGTAGCTTTACGTCATGCACCGCCATAACTCTGAAATTCAAAATGTCCTAGTTTCCAAACGATGGACGCTATTGAGCCGGAAAGTTGTAAATAGATATAAAATTAGTACCTCTTATGCCTGATGAGGATAAAAACTTGTGGCTCTTTAGTTTTGGATTTAAGAATTTGATGACGTCTCGTGAAAACGCTCTATCTTGGCGTTTTAAGGGTGTTGTCAGATTATTTGCTGCACGTTAAGTCAAGCAAGGTATACAACAGAGCGAATACGTGGGGAAACTAGAGGCAAAAGGCATTCAGAAGAGGGAAAAAAAGAAGAATCAATGCAGACTTTGATTTGCGTCTATCTTCGTAAGAGTGGCCTTTGGATTTTATTTTAACCAAAGTCTAAGTTTGTAGTTCCAGGACTTCAACATGGAATCTTGTGTTTGAGGAGGCCGAATTCTAACTGAGATTTGCTACAAACAATGGTTTCCAGTAATTTCTTTACGGAGTATTAAACTTCACGTCGAGTGAATTGCCATTTGAAATTTACGTACGCGCGCTCATCGGTTTTTCCAACATTTCGAGTTCTTGAAGTCAAGGAAGCGTAAACCTCCTTCTTTCAGCTTACAAGTGCAATGAAGCTACACTATATAAAAGGAGTGTTACAATGGGCTAGGCATATATAAAGTAGTGATGTCAAGTTGAAAAAGTCTCGTAGACGTTTTCAAATTCTGTCGTCGTGTCTTCGTGTGGAGCATCTCGTGCTCGAGCGAACATACTTCATAATACGAACACTGTTTGCTTGCCATGATAGTGTGCCTTTGACCAGAATAAATGTACTTCAGCTAAAACAATCGCGCAACGACAGAGGTTTGATTTTCAGACTATTGACTAATGAGACAGTGCTAACTGCAGAAAACACAAGTACAATCAATATTTGCTCACACTTTTAATTCAAAAATCCTTCAATGAAAAAAAGTAACGTTGGTTGTGGCGGAAAAAGGAAACTGCATTAAGTGCTCTAATGTTGAAATAAATAACTACAATAAATACTGAAACAAGTACTGAAACAAAAAGTTAGAAACGCCCATCTACAAATAACCAGTGGATTTTAACAGAAGACGAACATCTATGTTAAATTCTTTACTACAAAAATGATTTAACATAAATAAAACAAAATTCAACAACAATTGTCCACCAATAAATAATGCTTACAAGGTAAACAAGTCGTTGCCACTTCTTTCAAAAATTGAAAAACTTAAATTCTTGTCAAGACAAGAATGATCTTCGCAGTCAGGTGCACAACACAACTCACTTAAATTCTTCTTCACCTAAATTTTAATTTTAACTAAAAGTTGAATTCGCTCTCGACACTTCCAAAGCATAAAAACAGCAACAAGATCTCTATAAAACACTATAACCTTGTAAAAACATTCATTAATTCATTCATGAAAATTTACAGCAAAAACAAGCTAACCCTGCTCCAACTGTCTGATAAAGAATATATTATTATTTGTTCTATTTTATTAATGAAAAAAGGCAGTGGAAAACCTCTGCATTAATTACAACAACAACAACAACAACAACAACAACAACAACAACAACAACAACAACAACAACAAAACTGAGGAAAATGAAAGAGGCCAATTCGCATACGTCGCGTTTTGAACAACATCACCCCAAGAATCTCACGTTCGTTGTTTCCAATTAATTTCACTCGTCGTATCTTGTTTGTATTATGTTTATCATTTTACACACTGGATCTAACACAGTCCATAGGATTGTACACACGGCAATCCCTGGGTAGCAAAACGATACACGTTCGCTCAAAAATGCTGCCAAACCAGACGATGCAATGCAGCTTCACACAACACGCAATGGCTGGCGCTTTCACTCAACTCTACATGCAGCAAGAATGCATGTATTTTTCCGTAAGAATGATCTCTCGAAAGCTTATTATCGAATATTCTCCAGATGCCACTTAATGTAATTATATTAATATACATTTTTTGAAACTAATTTTTATCCCCTAGATTCAGGAAATGGGCCTGTTTGACGATGCCAAGCTTTCTCGATTTTTTTCCTTCAAAGAAAAATAGCCCTACCGGTCGAATGATCATGCCAAGTTTTGTAAATGTGCGACGCCTGTGTCGTCCTGGCATACATTTCTTTGTAAAATTGGCAAGTTTTGGGGTCCCATATTTTCATGAGTTTGCAACAGACTCATATGAAACTTCGCATATTACTAAATTCGGTATGATAAATTAATCTATGGGTAGTTTCTTGTTTATATGAAAAATACTAAAATTGTTAAAACTACGACATATTGTAAATTTTCTTGACCTTTTTAGAAAAAGTCCGTTAGAAAAATCGACAAATATGTATTAACCTGTTGGACCATAACATACGAGATTATCACAATCCTCCGTGATACTATACCCATGATTCTAAGCGCGCGAAAACTTAAACAACGCTCATAAAAACGCACAGAAAAAATCTACCATCTTCAAACCTAGCATACACTATGTATAGCACAGGGACAAATGTTGCAAAAATGACATTCCTTGTGTTTGATCGGCTGTGTAGGGTTCACATGGCATTGACGTATAATGCACAACCGCCCTCGTTTCTCATTACGGGCATTGAGAAACCAGCACCAAGTGCTATATTTCACTCTTTTTAATGAGCCGAGACTGATAGAGAGGGCTAATCAAGTAGATCATGATGTTCTGTTGATAATGTGTCATCTCTTTTCAGCATTTCTTTCAGCTCTGAGAAACAAAGCAATTTCAGAACTGTTAATAAGAAGAAGAAAGGAGTCTATCAATAACGTCACCACAGTTTAAATCTTCAGAATGATATACTGAGCAGTTCTCACCAAAACAAAAAGACAAAACAAACAGACAAAGTGCAAAAATAGCTGTTTCTACCCGTTAACAACTGTTGCCTGTCATGAAATATCTTTGGTTTCTGCCTTAATATACGCTGTGATTGGCTAAAAATAATACAAACAGTCACTCACCTCAGAGATTTCCGTCTTTCTTTCTCAAACTGAGTTTCAGGCGCCTCGCATTCATACGACATTAAAGCCAGATCTGACAAAATACAGAACAAAAACTCTAGCAGTCAGATAATAATAATAATAATAATAATAATAATAATAATAATAATAATAATAATAATAATAATAATAATAATAATGTAGGATCTGTAAGCAGGGTAATGAGACCATTAGCCATATTGTAAATTCGTGCTCGAAACTGGCACAAAAAGAATACAAAAGGAGACATGATAACGTGGCTAGAGCAATCCATTGGGACCTGTCAGGAAAATGTGGGTTTGAACGAAAGGAGAGATGGTATGACCATGTTCCAGACAGTGTGCTTGAAAATGAGGATTACAAACTTCTATGGGACTTCAATGTACGAACAGACCATGAAATAGGGGCTAGGAGACCGGATTTGGTGATCATTGACAAGAGAGACAAGAGCTGTCAGATTATAGATGTGGCAATTCCAGAGGATAATGGGGTGAGAGAGAAGAAAGATGAAAAAGTTGAAAAGTATCAAGATCTAGCAAGAGAAGTTCGAAAAATGTGGGGTGTGAGGACAAAGGTTATTCCAGTGGTAGTGGGAGCATTGGGATCAATACCACTGAGATTGAAGGACAATCTGAGAGCCATTGAGGTGGGCATTCCTGTTGGACTGATCCAGCGATGTGCATTGTTGGGGTCGGCAAGAATTCTTAGAAAGGTGCTGGAGATGTAGAAAGAAGAGAAAAAGCAAACAAGGGGTGTTTCTTGGCCTCCCTAGGCAACTTGTTGTTGCCCGGAGCCAATGACGAAACCAGCTTCAATATCATCAATAGCTGTGCGAATCTTTAATAATAATAATAACTAATACTACTATCATCAATATACTAATACTACTATCATCATCATAACATTAATTAACATATTCCATACAAATTGGTATATACAAGGTAAAAGTAAGTAAAAGAAATAAACTATTAAAACCTATTTCAACAGTGTTTACATAATGGCTCCCTCCTGGGTTTCAACGTCAATATCGGTATATTACAAGGTAAAAGTAAATAAAAGAAATAAACTATTAAGACCTATTTCAACAGTGTTTACATAATGGCTCCCTCCTGGGTTTCAACGTCAATATCAATGTTCTTAAAGTCACAAAAGGCTTTCCTTCTAGCTCTTGAACCTCTTAGGCTGATTAGTGCGGATCTTAGTAAAGCGAAGGATGTCCTTGCTCTTATCCAGGAGATTGTTTTAGCATAATGTTCTCCTTTCTTGATGGAGATCAGCTGCGCCAGTCTGGAATGGTATTGCAAGCACTCGTTTCCCATGCCGCCTGTTGACGTGAAAAGAAGGGGTGTAAAAGTTCCTCGTTCGATATCCAAGACCCTCCTCGCGTAAAGGCGCTTCTTCTCGTTCTCATGATTGCGGTATATCTGTTGGAGCTCTAGGTCCCTATACGAATCAGCATTAGGGTGACAAACCCTCACGTCAAAGAATGCTGGTCGTTGGTTCTCCCAGAACCCGCGCGCATGAATATCTAATCTCGCATCTGGAGCTCGATTAGAACCTCTTCCCAGCTGTTCACCCGAGATGTCTTGTAGGACAGGCTCAATCTCAACATCGGTACAAACCATATTCAGGAGTTCGGCTTCTTAGTCCCTCAGCTTATTGTGACGTTGGGTAACGAACCCACCTCTCTTGCATATCATTGCGTGGTCCACTGTAAAAGCATCACCGCATACACAGGTGGAGGGGATATCATCAACCGGCCAATCGTAGCGCAGTTTGATTGCATCGCGGAACTCTCTCTTATTTAGATTGAAACCCATTTCACGAAGGGGGAGTACCGTCAGCCAAACAGATGACCCTTTTTCCGCAGCAAGGTCAAGTGCCCATTGGACTTTCTGTGGGGCTACCCCTCTGATATGCTCTGCCCTGTCTTGGAGCACCGTTGCTCTCTCACTCCTCATTGCCTGTTGTAGTGGCTTGACCAAAGAATCATCCGGCATCTGATGGGATTGAGCCACGATCTGTTGGACCAGCGGGATAGTAACTTTGACGGAGGAGGATTGCTCAAGATTTGCGTCAAGACACGGGTTTGTCATGCCAAGCCCCCCTAGACGGACTGGCAGTGCTAGAATGTCCCTGTCCAGCCGAGTGCACCTATGCTCCGTAATTGCAGGGATGAGCACCTTAGATATGGCATTCTCCAAAGGCTCCAATAATTCTTGAATATCAGGCAAAGTTCTCAAAAAATAGGTCCATCGGTGCTTGAGGCCAAAGGTGTAAGCAGCATAACACGCTTGAGGCTGAGAAAGAGCAAACTCTGCCAGCTTGGTAATCTCGCTGACCCAGTTGGTCACCTTCTCGCTAACGTATTCCTCTAGATATTCCCGTGAACCTATCACCGCACCCAGATGTTTTTGTCCCTCTACCGTCACATTGACAGCCGTGTCCTTGAACACTTCTTTCACGCTTGCCTCTTTATCTGGCTTTGAGATAATCCGACATTTCTTGGGGTTGGGAAAATAGCCAAAGACTGGGCCGAGGCTGTTGAGGACATCCCACCATTTCTTGATTTCCAGTACAGAGCCAGCTCCACAGGCATCGTCAGCAAACCAGCACTGTTTAGTACTGGAAGCTGCCTGCAGGCTTGTGATCAGCGGCTGCACACTTAGGGCGTAGAGGGCCATAGCAAGTGGGTCACCCTGTGTTGTTCCTTCAGCTGACATGATCTCTTTGCCGCCGGTAATAAACAAGCGTGCCGATTTCCTGTAAGTATTGATGGCATATGCTGCAATTACAGGGCAGAGAACCCGGATATTATGCAGTGAAGTTGCTCTGTTAAGTGCATTGAATGCATTAGAAGCATCGATGAGCAGTACCGCGTCCGTGTCATCTGCTTCAAATATGGCACGCATAGCATGTATAGCAGCCTCGCTGCCGGACTTTTGACCTGCGCATAGCTGGAGTGAACCACTCGCCTCAACCACGTCTCCCTTAAAAACGTTCATTACACACTTTCCAATAATCCTTCGTATCACCTCGCCGACCCCTATAGGCCTCACTGCACCTTCACCTTTATCCAGGGGAATCAATCGGCTTGCCACCAGTGGCTCTATGGTTGCAGGGTCGATATAAGTAGTACATAGAGTCCTTGTCATTGTGGCTAACGCCTCGCATAATTTTGTAGACGACTGTTTAAAGGATTTGCAAGCCATCATTCTTCTAAAACCATTAGCGTCAACCCCGCATGGTCCCCCTGATCCCTTTGTTCTTAACGCAGCCTCCCTTATCATCTCACCATTTATCTCTGAGTACACCGATTCAGGGATATCGTCATTAATCGGCCCGAAGAGAAGTGAGCCCAGCGTTGTTGGTTGTGGGTTTGGATGTTTCTCTTTCAACTGGGCCATGACGTCATCCGTTAGCTCCAGCACGCCCCCTGTTGATGTTTCACTAAGGAAACGCAGCGCTGAATTGATTTGTCCTTCGAGCACAAGCTTATAATAATAATAATAATAATAATAATAATAATAATAATAATAATAATAATAATAATAATATTACCTTGTAATATACCGATATTGACGTTGAAACCCAGGAGGGAGCCATTATGTAAACACTGTTGAAATAGGTTTTAATAGTTTATTTCTTTTACTTACTTTTACCTTGTGTATACCAATTTGTATGGAATATGTTAATTAATGTTATGATGAATTTTAAATAATAATAATAATAATAATAATAATAATAATAATAATAATAATAATAATAATAATAAAACACCCAACTTGATTAATACAAGGTTCGTACTCTTTCGAGCTTTCGGCGTATTCCACGACCTATGTTAAGCAGTTGATCTCAAAGTATTGTCAAAACAATCTATTATTTACGGGATTTTCCCACATTATGATGCACAGAATGCGTGCTATTGTTTATTGTTTACTGGAATTAATACTGGTTTTCTGTGTCGTCTGTTATTTTTTCAACTTTTGATCTTTTTCCCTTTTTATTCTCAGAAAGTATATTGCTTTTCCATGACTTTCCATATCTCACACTTCAATTTCATGACTTTCCAGGTCTTGAAAATGAAATTATAATATTCTGTCACATACCAGGTTTCCATGACCCGTACGAACTCAAATGACGTGTCTCAGCCCGTTTTAATTCTTCTGACTGACCAAAGTACATGTTTTGTGGCAGCAAAGTCCAAATACTACAATTTTTTATTTTGATATTACATTGAACAGGCAAATAAAAGTATGACGCGTACGGTGATAACTTACTTTTTTCGGACAAGACTGGTACAGTCATCAAGTAATTCAACACAGTCCGGTTGCGATCATACTTGCACTTTGAAAAAAACAAAACAAAACAAAACAAAAACAAATAAAAACAAAAGCTAAACAGAACAACAACAACAAAAACCAGTGGTACTAGGTTACAAAAGACATGACTGCATTCCTGGTAACCAACGAATCTCTCGAGATTATCTATCCAAAATTTTTTCACTTGTTTACGAACTTGAGAAATGGCACTATGCAACCCTGGTTTTACGTAAGCTGTTACGCTGAGTACAATTGATATACAATAACATGACGACAAGCAAAACAAAAAACAAAAAAAAACGCAACTCTATGTCAATGGTACATTGTATATACTACCATGGGGAAGGACGAACTACCCATAACAACGACAAAGAAACGTAAATTTATACATACGAAAAAAGGCCATGCTCAATCAAAACTTACAGCTACTTCCTTCCATGTGACAAAATCTGTTATCAACTTTGAGAGCCGCCAAAATTTCTACAAGACAAGTTAACAGTAACGCAGTGACGTTTGAGCAAACCACTAGAAAATGCTTACTGCCTTGAAGACAACAGACCTGAAATAAACAAAATAGTATAAAGGACCACCTACCTCGAAGTTTATGTGTCCATTCGGAAGTCTGCGAAAAGAAAACCAAAAAAAAAGATTAAATAAGATACACATGAAATCACATACCTGAAAAAAAAACAACAACGGCAACAACAACTGATAAAATATATCAACCTGTTGGAGTGACCCTCGTTAAGAAAATAAACATCTTTGACAAACAAGCTGAAGAAAGGGATCGTGAATTCAAACTGAAAGTAAAATAACAATAACAATTAGCACACCATTGTCTTACCACAGGGAAGCGTAAGAGACGCAGACCCCAGCACACCTGGAGGCGCACAAAAATGGCAGCGTTAGATGAGAGAAGCTCACGTGGCGAAACGCACTGCTCAAAATAGGGTCAGGTGGCGGGCACTAGTGGATGAACTAAGTTCCATCAGGAACGAAGAGGATTGAGTGAGTGAGTGAGTGAGTGTCGTGCACTCTTTTGAATCGAAGCGGGAGATTAAGGACGCACGATAATACTTACCCTTCCCCCCTTGCTTTCGGTAGCCACTTTGAACATTGTTCGATAGCAAGCAAAGTTTGAGGCTGGATTCATCTCTCGTTCAAGTCGGTCAAACTTTCTGCATTTTACTCTGGACCACTGAAAATGATCAGAAAATACTTACAATCCTGGGTGGACAGAGGCACCGTGGGAGAAAAGTGTCTTCATCAACAATACAACGCAGTAATCCTTGGCAAGTTCAGGCACCCAAGTCTCCCACAGGGCACTCTGATTAGATTTTGTTACATTGTAAAACGTTCATACACACAACAATACAGCAATTTAATAACGTTTATAACAAAGTAGGGAATAAAAAACAAAACAACATAAATTGGAACGTGTTTATTTCAACATAGCCTCAGGGTTAAGCGATTAACTCATGAGAAATTTCTACTGCACTTTGAACAAGGATTAAGCGAAGAAAACCTGGTTTAGATACAAATATAAGAATGAAACTTACCGTTTTCTTTAATCTGGCCACAGGACTCATGTTTAACCCAGCTGTAATTAAAACCAAATGTTTAACGGCCACTTTGGACTCAAGTACAAAATAATCAGGTATTTTATAGCTTATTTTAGAATTATGCTACTTCAGCCAAGTAGCTGTCGCTGGTTACTTAACTGATAAAACATAAATATGCTATCAATGAAACCATTCAAATGTAATCTTCCATTTTCGTGGAAGATTTGGGTGGCTGGGCAATGGAGGAAGAATCACCTCAGCTTGATTTCCAGCAAAACGATCAATGCAATCCCTGCCGCAGTCTTCTATAATTTTCACCCCTAATTGGTTTCCTCATTGCCTTTCTGTTCAACCATGGTTTCAAACCATTCAGTGATAGTAAAACCTTGTCTTACCAATAATAGCCATTGCTGAGTTGAAATTCCCTTTGTCATAACACTCGGTCGCGACCTCAACATAATATTCAACGATTTTTGCCCGGTGTTTTTTCTTGTTTCCCTAAACAAAAAGCATATTAATCACTAATTAGCAACTCGTGAGTGACTAAAAAAGACATGTACCTAATGTGATAAATACAGTCTGTCTCTCAACTTACCAGACAAACTTCAGTTGCCACAAGATAACCCAGTCGGTTGAACCATTCGATGTAGGCCTCTAAGCTACTTGTTCTCTTGATATAGCTAAGTGTAGACTGTAAATAAAATAAATCACCATGGAGTCAAAACATTAACACATTGGTTGGTTCTGCCATCCTTGTCTATTCGCTGAAAGGAAAGCGAAATTCTTCTTGATTTTTAGCCTACATGTAAAAATACCAAAATTTAGGTCTCTAAACTTTTACTCGATATAATCTTACCAAAGGCTGCAATTACACAACTCGGTCCAGATATCTATAAGTGATAATCAACTCGGCTATGCGTTAGTGAAAAACGAAGTTGGAAGATGCATACAGAATATTCATCTATTGAGCGTTTTTGTTTGGAATCAGATTGTAAATAATTTTAACTTTATGTCGCTAAGGTATATTTTAATATGTAAAGAGTGTCCCCAGTTACTTTTTCAAGCTAAATACCATTGACACTTAAATAAAGTCTTTCATTTCGTTTCATTTCATGAAATAAATAGAAGCAGTTTCGAGACATTACGAATGTACGTATTTGTTCCTGGACTGTGAGTTCAAGCTTCGTGACAACGAAAGAAACAAGTCGTTTGATTTTAAAAATAGTGTAAATGTGTAGTCAGGCATGATAAAAATATTAAAATATTTGCTGTCACTGACTAAAAAAGGTTTGATTTGGACATTTTGGACATATGCTTCTTCAGCATAAAAAAATATGCGTTAAAAACGGCGTCAAGATGTAATTGAGGTCTTCAGAAATGAGCGAGATTCCCAGTTGGGATTGGCCAAAATAGTGTACTTGACTGGAATCTGGATGTGCTCATTAATATAATTCTGGTAACGCATCAAATGCCAAGCTTCTAGAAACAACCTTCGCGACCACTGCGAACAGCGGTCCACTATCTGTACATCATCGAGATCAAATTAGTGACAAAATACATTTCGTGTTGTTGTTCACTGACAGATTGATTCTTTCAGAGATGGTCGGATCGGTTTCCAGCCTGTTCCTAGTAACCTGCAGTGTTAGGGTCGTCGGTACTGATGTAAAGAGTGAAATGACATCAAAGGAAACCATGATCTCCTGCGGGTAGATGGTGTTAGAGGAGACCTTCTCGACGAAATCGCTGCTCTTTTTTACATTGTTTCATGTCAATGTGTCAATGTAAAAATTAACACTTAATGAGTGGTCCAGAGGGGAACAGTGAATTTTGTTTCCCGAGAGGAAGGCGAGGGAAACACTGAGATTCGAAAAACGCGCTGGGATTCCAGCGACAGCATCAGGCCACCTTCAACTGCACGCTCGGATCACGTGCAACAGCGGTCAACATTTCGCGGGTAACAGTGAACTGTTTCCCGTTTGACGTGAAAGTTTTCGCAAAGTTGCCCGCTCATGGCATTTGGCGGTAAACAGTTTCATTGTTAGATGTCATGTTACCATGAACTAGCCGATGAATGAGCGCGCTGTAGCGGGAAAAACGCCAACTATAGAACAACAAACATTTTAATATTTTTAAGTCGATTGATCTTACTCTCAAATCCGCTTCATCTCTTGGAATGAAAGTTTGCACAAACTCCTCTGGTCCTATGTTGGCAAGTCTTTCCTGGTAAAAAACATGTACAAGTAGGTTGATTGAAAGGTTTCTTATCTGTATAGCAAAGACAGTATGCTAAGTTCATCTTGTCCGTTTCAGCTAGATGTTATGGGAAATGGAGCTGCGTTAAAGTACAACAAAACAGGCAATTTTTTTTGGCCTCCTTCTGTTTGCTATGGAGATTTCCGAACTGCTAAGAGTACATATTAGGAAACGGCCAGAGACTAATTTAAGGGAACCCCATAAGGAAGGGAAGTTAGTTATTTACATGATGTTGATAAGATACATGTAGTATTACCATCTCAATGTGACATAGCTGTTGGGCAAGTATCACAGGATTAGGGCAAACCTCCAGACAACACTGGCAACAAAAATATCAATACATTAAAATAACGTATGAAAGATCAACAGGAGAATTCCAGTATAATTACAAATCGTTCACATTTTTATTGGCTAATGCCGTAGGTTTATGCTGTTTATAACGGACAACGGGTTTTGACATAAAAATGGGTCTAAAAGGGTGCTAGAATACTCGGACGAACCAAACAAGGCATACCAGCGAACGAACGTACGTGGCTGAGAATGAACGTACAAACGAAGGAGTGAACGAATGCACGAAACGAATGGATGATTCACAGACAAGCAAAAGTACAAAAGAAAAGACGAGCGATCGAACGGACGTACATGGTACCAAAGAACGTACAGCTGAACAAACGAATGAACTACGGGTCGAAGGAATAAGCAAATAACACAGGTTAGAAACAAGTTATCGCTACTTCCAAACATACTTTGTATTTTGTTGAACCAGTCAGTTTTCTATCTTCTGCAGCTGCTGTTGCCTTCAACAAAATCTCCTCATACTTATCCAATAAAGCTAGCTACAAAGACAAAATATTGATACTGCAAGTCTTTATGTGTTGTAATTTAGTGGGAACAGTCTTATCAACAATTAAATGAACATATAACGTTGGAAAAATCATTTACAACACTACGCGCAATTTTGACCGAATATAATCTTACGAAAGAAGAATTACAAGAAAGCTAGAAATAGTAATTTTTCAAACAAGTTTATTAATCTACGTTCTCAAAAAATGCCAGCAGTAGATCAACGGAAGTAAAGTAAATGAAGTTTGGCACGCTGTTTCTTTAAAATTTGTCCTAGTTTCTGGACAAGATAGTCAAATTCATTACATCCATGGACATATATAGCTGCTTTCCTTATGGTAAAGAGCCAATTCTATTGCTGCATTGTATATATTTTCTGATCAGATATACGTTGTGGCAAAAGAGTTTTCCCTTGGAAAGTTGACACGTCATTTGCCATGACGACAAGAAATGTTCCTTAGCAAACACTAGTAACTTCCACAGGTAAAATCAATTTTCATAAGGTTTGCAACTAAGAAAGGCTTTACGTTAAAAAATTCTATTGGAAAAAGAGAGCTATTACTGAAAAGAGAAATGGTCTTTCCTACACATACTTTTTTGAATAACGACTGAGTCATCTGGCCAACCATGTTCCTTAAATCCTTGGGGCAAAATAGGAATGGGACAAATTAATATAATAAAAAGTTGATAAAAAAAAAGATAGCCATAATATCCTAATCAACTCAAATTTTCACATCATCACTTCCAGTAAGTTTATGAATTCCTTCTTTTACCATGAATTTTCTACACAACAGAATCACGTCTCATTAGCAACTAAGACAAAATCGTAAGAGTATATAATAATAAGATAATAACTTGAGTTCACATACATCTGGATTCTGTTTTGCGTTTTCGCCAAAGGCTACAGTATTTCAAACGATACGTCCCATTTTATAAATTTTTAGTCCGTGAAAACAATTAATTATTTACTTTTCACGGTAGAAAAATATCACAAGGTCTGCACATACCAGAGTGAGTGATGCACAATAACTGGTAATATCTTTGATATGCATCATCATCACTTCATCCTTAAAGTCATTTGGAAACGTCTCCGTCCATTCGCTGCATGAAACAAAGTTACAATAAAATACTATGATAAACAAAGTCACTATTTCCAAGCATTTAGCAAAGGCACATATACCAAGCAAAATCACTGATTTTAACGTCCTGATCTGGCTTAAGGATTCAAACACCGACCACAGTGCATTTGTGTATGGATTGTAAAACAACAACAATCTTTATTTGTACTTCTTCTTCCCTTCAATTAATAATTGCATACAGAGGGTTCCAAGAGTAAACGTAGAGTACTCAGGCTGACTGGAATAACCATAGGGGCTAGGTGATATAAGTATAAATGTTCAATGCACTGAAATAAGTCAGCCCGTTTAAAAAATTGTATTATGACGTACCTCAAAAGTTGAACCAAATTACAGGCTAGCACCTTAGCCTAAAAAAATAAGAGTTAAATTAAAGACTTATAATTTGTAAAAGCATTTCAATATATTCATATATTGGTAGATTAATTCCTCACCAGTAAATTGAAAAGTAGCTTAAAATGTTGTTCCTTCAGCAACCAAATTTAAAAAAGTCCACCAAAGTATTACAGACTGATGATCATGTCATGCATGTGGGCCAAAAGCTAAATGGAAATGTATATGTTATGGATTGCTCATCTTGTAAAAATTAGTCTACATTTTCAAGTTTGCTGATTACAGGCTATCTCAGTGTCTCTCATTCAAGCATTCATTGTTTCCCTCCACTTGTTTAATTACCCTTTAAACTTCCATTTCTGCATCAAAAAGTGATTACAAATATCCATTACATCATTTATCAGTTAAAACACTTCAGGGACCACAGTTGCTACCACTAACCTTCTCGGGAGTTGCACTTTTCAATTGCTCAGCACAAGCCTGAAATTCAAATATATAAACAAAACAATGAACAGTGGCTGAGAATCTATAGTAAGTAACAAAAAATGAGTATATAAATGTACATGTATAGGTATATACATAATTATGACAATCGAACTGGCAAAGAAACTAACAAAAGTACTGCATTTGTAACAAGTATTAAAATTACTTGTGCTAGTTGTGCTACTAACTAAAATTACTAAGCTAAATTAATAACTAAAATTGCACTACTTCTTTACCTACCTTACATATATTTTACACTTGTTAGAAAACTGTATGTTACTTACAATATCATATCAAGCATTAAAAAGGAAGTAAATATGCATGCAATATTTTACTACACACACTTTAAAGCACTTTTGGACATTTATGGAAAAAGTTCTAATATATAAACGACTATTATCATCATCATCATTATTATTATTATTATTACTATTATTATTATTATCTCAAACCATTTGTTAACTGCTACCAAATGTCAATAAAAGTAGCTTAAGTTTTTATAATTTTGTCATTTGCATTTACAATAAATGTAATAACATTTACAACTTGCTATAGTAGTCAGACCACGTGAAATCAATTGATTGTTTACAAGTATAAGGCAATTTAGTACAGCGCTAGAAAACAAACACTATTTTAATGAGACTTCATCAATAATTAATAATTTGTAAACAATTAATCATACCTTTGAGATTCTCGAAAGCAGGTCACTGGGAAGTATAAACAGTCTTGAACAAAGAAGAAATGCAAACACATATGTTCTCTGGAAATAGGAAGACAACACTGCAATATTAGTATTATTAATAAAACAATGATATGTGATCTATCAACTGAAAATTAATAGATATTAAGGTTAGCACAAGCCTATTTAAGTCTTGTTACTTTTTATATTTGATTACAATTAATACTTGTACTATCACAACAATTAGTAGTATTGTTGTTTTAAAACTACTATTCTGCTCGGTGAGGCAATGATGACATATTTTAAAAAATGCACATATTGTATTTCATGTGTCCAGATTCACTAATTGCCTATTACAGAACACATTTTCTCCCAAAATGATTAAGCTGGAACTACATACTAGAAGTAGAGCAGTCTGTCTGTGTTACAATGCCACAACATGCACAAACTGTTTCTGGTGATTTCTAATTCCTCTTAAAAGAGCTCTGTTTGCACGATGAACAATAAGATGTATTTCATCCCATCCTACTAAATAAATTTGATAGAAAAACCTTTCAGTCAACTATGAGTTAAAATTTATAAAGTGTAGGGCCTCTCAAATATCATGGACAAGTGGTTTTCACTGTTAATCCAAAGATAATACCAGAGTATTATTAAATACTACTGTTATTAAATCCAGGAGTTTTCAATGGCTTAGCCATCATGGTATACTGAGCAATTAAATAACCATCAGGTCTGGTCTAATTTAATTTCTCTATTATAGTAGCATTTTTTGATAAAACAATTACATTGTGTATTCACTTGCTTGTTAAGTACGTGAGATGACTATAGCTAGCACACAGCTATCAACCCATATCCAATGTGTGTGTGTGGAATAATTGTTAAATATAAATTAATAGAAAGTATATAGTATATAGTATATGGCATATGGCATATGGCATATGGCATATGGCATATGGCATATGGCATATGGCATATGGCATATGGCATATGGTATATGGTATATGGTATATGGTATATAGTGTATAGTGTATAGTACATGTATATAATATACATAATATCTAATACATAATATTATACATTGTACAACTATTAATGAGAGGGTAGCAATATATTTAATACTGATCATTAATCTATTGTTATAAAAGTAGCTACCAGAAACAAAAAAAATAAACTATATCTTCAGAAATCTAGCTTACATCAGGGTAATAATTTGGAAGAGGAACCAAGCGTTCAATAAGACCACTCAGTGTACCGGAAGTCACATGTCCATCCTTAAATACCACATCCTGCAAACAAATTTTTCTCTCGTTTAACAACTTGAACAATACAGATTTACAATTGATGTACATGTAATTATAAGCAACATCGATAATTTACATGTAGGATGGGCATGCATATGGTTTCCATCACATACTCTTCTTTACTGGTTAAATGTTATACTGGTTTTGATCATATGATTACTTTTAGTGTTAACACTTTACATGTATTACAATCGTGAATAAGCGAAGCTGTAAATTTTATTTTGCCATATCTGCAATATAATGAGGACATAATTATTCATTTAGCTGCAGTTACATACCCCTGTGAAGTCTGATGGATGAGCAGGATTTCTTGATGGAAGTAAGGTGGTATTCTTTTTCACAGACTACGGCACGGAAAACAAAAACAAAGCCACCTTAAACTATTTCTGATCAGTTTCACTTGACTAATTAAAAGCATCAAAATTATGAGAGACAGTACAGTGGTACTCTAAATAACACCACTATTTTCAAATAGCTTAGTTAAGGTCTATTACTCTTGTGGTCATTGTCACAGTTTTTTGAAGGTCACTGGAAATTCCAAGGGGGTTTCATAAACAACAATCATCAATAAGGAAAGTATAAAGCTAAAACGGAATTTCCAGGGGGGTGTATGGAGGTTCAGAATAAAATCCTTCCATGGGAGCGGTATGGATATTTTCTGGAACAACAAATTATATTAAGGTTACCTCATGATGTCAAGTCCTTTTTTCAATAAGTACAGTCAAAACCATTTCAATTAAATCAAGAATTGAGCTAGGAACCTAAGTTTTCTATGAGTGAATTGTCAATGAGGTGTGCTGAGTTGACTATCACTCATAGGAAATGACAGCAAGTAGTCCAATGGTTTAAGTAAACGCTCTAAAGGATTACAGCACAAAACCTACATTTAACGTATTTTTAAGCCTACAATGAAGAATAATTTTCAGTTTCAAGATCAGTGTACACCAATCATTGTCTATCAATGAATAGAAAATGATGAGAGAATCAACTGAATCAGATTCACAGATTTCCAATATATCACAGCTGAGTGGCTACTAAATTCAAATAAAAGACTGTATGTGTACTTCTATTCAATCTTGTTCAACTCTTACATTGCTATTATGGTTTTCCCAATCTTCTTGTACAAGATTTCCAAAGATGGTGGGCTGTAAAACAAGCAGAGATGAGCTACAGATCATAAATTATCACTTTTATCTCAATGCACTACAACTTAAATTCAAACAATAATATTTATCTACACAATCAATGGAAATGGATAAATTAAGAATAACTTAATTAGAATACAAAATAATGTTCAATAAGATGCAATTTCCAACAATATTGTGCACGTGCAGTACCTTTTGTGACTTCAGGAAAATGTGAGAATCAATGAGACAATTTAAATAAACTCATAGTCTCTAATTAAACAACTCAGTTGTACAACTTATGTAAAAACGAGTTTATTACAGTTACCCTTGCTTTGACAGTCTGCTTAAATCCAAGTGATGGAAGACTTCTAGTGGACTATAAGAAAGACAAAATCATTTTCTTAAACTTGAAGTGCTTGCTTGTGATTACATGTACAAGCAAACAACCAATGTAGTGACTAATCAAAATCTGATTGTACATCAAATTTAACACTTTATTTTACAAGAAGCGGCAGGTAACAAAATAGATGGTTGTTGTGAACGGTTATTGTTTAAAACTTGTGGAGTTGGACACACGTACAGAAGACAAGTGTAAGAAAGTAATTAAATCATATTATGTGCAAATAAACCTTTGCACAATTTGCTGATGTATTGCCACATCATTCTGCTCTTTTGTTCAATAAATTTTGTTCCATCCAAGATGTACATACATGTATATAATTTTTATTAAATTAGTTTTAATTCCTTTGTGAAAAAGGACTAGTCTACATGCTACAAGGATAATAGCTCTGAAATCTTAATCGTCAGTGTTTCAACAATACTGTAATTATTATTAGATAATAGACCATTTTAGAGTTGTCTGCTCGGTGACCTGGTCTTTGTATGGCAGCGAGGCTAGAGTTGACCTTGTTTTGATACAGACCTCACTGCTTTTGTCATGTAAATGCACCTAGTTAGCATCAGAACAACTTGTTTTACACAACAAAAGCAGTGAGGTCTGTATCAAAACAAGGTCAACTCTAGCCTCGCTGCTATACAAAGGCCAGGTCACTGAGCAGACAACTGTAAAATGGTCTATTATTTAATTTCTAAAACTCATAATAAGACAGTGTACATGTAGAGTAAAAATATAGCAACAGACTGTACTTCAAATTTTTATAATTATGAGGTTACATCACAAAATTGAAAATCTGTGAAAAAGTAAATTGAGAAAAATAAATTATGCAAATCTGAGGTCTGCAAGAGAATTAAGCTTACCCTCCTTTGCTTGGTTGATCTTCTCAACAATCCTCTTGCAGCTTCTTCATATTCTTTAGCCAGCTGGTGATGCTGTATTGAAAGACGTCTGTAACCATGATATTTATATTAAAATGTGAAATAATTGGAAATTAAATTAAAGATGATTTTTCCATTGTTTTGTACATGTATGCATTTATTGCCATTAACTGAAACAAACCATTTTTTATTTAGTCTTAATAATTATAATTCAATTTTGAGCATATGACATTCTGTGTAAATTGCATGTACCTTCCTAATTATGCAGATAGCAGTTTATATCTCTTTGGTCCTTTTTTAAAGTTTTATCTGTGTATATTAGTTGTAAATGAAAATAAAATCAGCCTGGCCTATGTAATTTCAAACATCTACACACAGTCCAGTGACAGTGAAGAGTTGTTTACTTTACTCATTGAATATTGTTCTCTCCAACTTAAGATAACTAATGGCTCTGACTAATATTTTTTCAAAATAGATATAATTGTATAATTTGTTTAAAAAAATTACTCCTTCAATCTGGTACAAAAGCATACATGTAGCACTTAATAATACTTACGTATAGTTTGATTTTTGACGCGTCAACTCCTTTGCCTGGAAAAATTCAAGTGAATACATACATTAATTAAACAGAACCGTAGACTTGCCCTCTTTCAATCTGTTCAAATCCTACATTTTTAATTATTCTAGGCTACTGAGTTCAAAATTTAGCCATTTAGGAGACATTCATGCAGATGTCGGTTCTTTCACTCCTATGATCTACAAGAATTTTAATATAAGACAAGAATTTGCAAATACTTAGTTACTGTATTATTTTGATGTATGGCATTCATAGCATCCCTATTTGAGCTTACTTGCTAGGAAAAATTGGTGCACACTTTTAATTACTACAGTGTCATAATAAAAGTTTCAGGACATTAAATTTGTTGTGTCAGCTAACGCTGGAAAATCAAATAGGTAAAACATTGAAAATTGAAAGCAATTTAACTATAAATATTTGTCATAAAGTATTGCTGAAAATCTCTTTCAATTTAAAAAGAACAACAACAATTTTGATGATTGAATGGAAATACTGGCCCTTTCCTTATTTTACAGCATTTAAATGTGACAGATTTTATTTTATACCTATACTATAATACTAATACAGCTGTAATAAAATTGTCAATGAACTTAAACTGACCTTCTCTACGCTACTTATTCCATGCCCTGTCTCTTCATCAAGCTGTAACTCTAACTGAGTCAGTTTCTTCTTTTCTGCCTCCAGTAATTTTTCAGTCACCTGAAAAAGGTCACATTTTCAAAGTCTCATGACTGGGGACAATTAAGTAATATAGTCATGAGCGATTGAACAACACAAGTCCTTGCATGAACTGAACACTGTACATGATATATTAATAGTAAACTTGAACAAATAACTGACTTCTGGTTAATTGGCTGAATAAGATTTTAAGGGGATGGATGGGGGACTGCTCAATTCCCTTACCTCCAATTGAACGCCAAAGAGGCCTTGACCAAGATTCTCCAGAGTAGCAGCACTTACATCACAAGATGCCATTTCTAACAACATTCATCAGTAAGATGAAGATTACGGTTGTTGGTATTCTACACGTTGCTCTCATCTAACAGCTGGCCAAATACATGTATGTGTGATACATGAAGAAGACAAATATTCAAAGTCAGTTTTAGTATGTAGATGTCTTGCACTGCAAACGAGAAAATGCAAAGTCTAACTAGCCATGATTGTCTAATAATGGTGCTTAACTCCATTAAATGGTGTTTTAGTGCTCACATTGAAATGAATCCATAAACTGAATGATTTGATCAAGGTTTCTAAATTTCCAGCAGTATGGAAAGACTCTTTACTGAGATTTGTTAATTGAAATTTTAATATTACAATTATGTAATTTGACAAAGTTTTTTTTCTTTATTTTCAAACAGTTACAATGTGTACAATGCTATGTAGTTATCGGCTCTTGCATACTACAGAAAAATTTAGTGGTGAACAATTAAGACAACAGAGTGCATGACGGCCTCAAATTGGGCTCATAGGTGCCCCAGGAAATTTTATGTTCTTAAAATCTACATGTAAAGATATCCTAAAGCTCTTGAACTTAACTTGGGCTTTATATTTACTTTTATCATATAGATAGGACCCTCCCTGTGCTCTGATTGTTCAAAAACCCATGTTTTATCAAAGTATAAAACATAGAAAAGGGTGTTTTATTGTTTTTCGCCACATCACCTCTATATCATAAAGCAAATGAAGAAGCCTAAGCCATGTATTACACTGTGATATAACACTCCGGACATTTAAGAACACTCAAGAAATGTAGAAAACACTTGCCTATGGCTCATGTTTTCTACATTTCCCTCATGTTCTCAAATGCCCATTGAGTTTTATCACGATGTAATACACGGCTGAGGCTTCTTTATTTGTTAAATAAGAACTTCAAGACAAAAACTTTTTTTCAGCAACTATCACCCCACAGTTCTCTGTTGTCTAGTAAGCTTACTGTCTTTAAAATTGTTAAATATGTACATTTGTGATAGTTGGGGGCCTGGACACAATAAAAGTTTAATTGTAAACAATTGTAAACATGAAGAAGAAAGCAGATAATCCACATGAAAATTTAGGGTATTTTTCGAAAAAAACGAAGAGTTACCTTTAGAGTTAAGTCTAGAGTTTCCAGAAAACGTAAATTAAACGAATGATTTGTCCTTTTATACCTAAAAGAAACATACAGGACAAAACAAAACTACTCACAAAACAAGAACAAACACAAAATGCGTCAAAATGCAATGGATAATCCCTAAATATTCCTGCCAGCGAATGAGGTCGATAATTAATGCTCTCCAGTTATCGTCGCCCTTAAAATTATGCTATTTTAAAAAAGTTCTGGAATCATTAAATTTAAATCCACAGACTGCACTATGTACTGTGGTTTTGCAATTGTCACCGAGTAAGACGGTTATAATACATTTCCACCGTCTATTCCACTGACTAAAGCCCGACGAAAGCCATACTGTATTCGAAGAAATCATCCTGTGTTGAAAAAATATTTAGTTCACGAAACAAAACAAAAGCGAACCCGGTACGTGCGGTGTTTGACAAACAAAAATAATCATTTCGAAGCGTCATCAAACACAAACAATGAACCGGGAATATGTTATTGTCGATGTTTTCTTAAGGGCTCAACACGTCTTCAGTAAAAGCAAACTTGCTAAGAATTTAGCCTAATATCAAATCAAAGGGTATCGCGCAAGCTGTGTTCGAGCGATCCGAACACGTTTGGTTCTAGCTTTACTCCTGTACAGGCTGTTGGGTAGTGTAAATTATTAGTCAAACGAACCGAATCGAATAGAATCGACCTGTAGGAACAATCGAGCGCCGACCGGGCTTAAATTTGCACGTTCTATTACAAACAAAGCGAACTGAAATAAAGCAACACATTTGTCGGAGACGAGATATAATACAATACGCTTACTGAATATTTGTGAATACCAGGAGAACCATTAAGTGCATAATTTAGTGAATTTAACTAATTTAACATTCACGGAAAAATTCGGGTGAGCTTATTACTTGAAAGCTATTTTATTTAATCGTGACATATTCCCTTCGAAGCATAGTAATTTAGAGTTTTATCAGCTGTGTTTAACCCTCATAATTAGTGCAAATACACATTCCTTTAAGCTAACTTCCCTCACCTTGTCGAAGGAAACGCTGAAGGAAAAACTCTCTATTGAAATAGCGTGCGACGAACTTTCTGAAACCGTTGGTAACGCACTGCTCGTTAAGTCTGGGAACAAAGCCATATAGAAGAGTGCGCCCGCAACGCGTACATAGGCAGAATATAATGTACATCTTCTTACAGGAGAACACTCCAATTGCTGTCGCAGTCTAATACTGACTAATTGTGGGAGAAATTTTTTGTTACAAGAAAACTTAGGCGGAAAGTTGTCAGAATCCAAGGTATCCGGTAGATTACACAAAATTATCAGCGTATGAAAATTACAATTTTAAATGTTTGTACATTGCACTTGCTTTGTCAGAGATCGCATGTTCATGTGTTCAGATGAAAAAAAGTTATAACTGTTTAGCCATTATACATTGATCCTGCACACTCCCAGTATAGAATGTAGTCCTTGAAATTATTTTTCCAAGTAGTTAAACTAACCGTTTTCACCCACTGAGGAAGTAAGTAAAAGATAACAAAGATGCTAAACGTTAACGTGGTTCAGCCGACAGGAGATAACTTAGTAGAATTCTGATCTGTGAGTGAGAGGACTAGATTTACACTTCAAAACACGAAATTTAAGCCATTCAGCAAGGAAGTTGAATAAAGATGGATTAGAACTTGGGAGGTACGGAAGGAAGCTAAGAAGGTATATTCCACAAGCAGCACCATGAAGGATGTGATCTGTTTCCTCTTCAGTTTTACCGTCTTTCCTTATCTTAGCGTCTGAAAGGTTGAAGTCGCCGCACGTGACAAAGTTTCATATTAATTTCCGCACAATTTATTTATTTTTGCGCAGTTGTTTATGATTCAGTAATGATCAATGTCAAGATGTTATTTCTCGGTTGTTGCTTTTCCCAGGGCGGAACTCCTAAGTGATCAAAAGGGGCAGCGGGAAAGTTCGTCCAGGGATTAGCTGAGCCAAGTTACCAATAAAGATATAACTAGGTATCTTCCGTTGTTTCAAGAAAGTAAAACGGAATGTGTTGATGACTGCACTCTCGCGTGATGGCAATCTCTCTACCATCATTAAATAGTCTAGTTTCTCTTTCTCAGTATTAAGATAATAATACATGGCAGGTCTTAATCAGTTTGCAGTCAAGACTGAGTAAAGCTTGTCTGAGTCACACGCACGTTGGACTCTCTCGTCAGTTCATATTCCCCTACAGGCACCCCCGCTACATCAACATGGGAGTCTCCCCCCCCCCCCCCCCGGCTTGATTTCTTTGTTCTACTTAGGTTTGTTTTAAGGCGCGGTCAACAATGTAAACGTGTAAGAAGATGGCAGATCTTGACCATTCCTGGTATAACAGGCACGATTATTCATCTACAATTACGGTACTTTACACAAAATAAAATTATTGAATAATATTCTGAATTCCTTCTTATAACCGGCAAAGTGTTTTTGTAACTTTAACAACAGCTTGTCGAATCTCTTTGATTCTGCAACAATAAATCAAGGGATTTACAGAGCTGCTCATGAAGACAATCGTAGAAGCAAAGATGTAAGCCACTTTCACCGAATACGTGTAACCCTGAATTCGGTGAGCAACTACTACACTGAGATAAGACGCATTTGACAGAACAAACAAACCAAGAATGTACACCATCGTTACTGTTGACTTCTTGTATTTCGCAATGCCGATAACCCTGGCCGATTTTTCCTGGTCTTGAATGGAGCGTTGATGTCGTTTGACTTGCTTATAAATCCTAGAATACGCCCAAACAGTGACGATTAAACTGGAGAACAAAATGGGAGCTGTTATAGCGTTGAAGTTTTTCCCGTCTCTGACGAAGAATCTCGAGCCCGCTGCCAAACCAAGTATGGACCAAAGGATTCCCACTGTCACCAGAGCTCGAAAATTCGTCACAATTTCGTTGTAACGAAGATGAAGATGAACCGCGAGGTACCGCTCAATGCTTATGGCTGTTAGCGTCAAAATTGAGACACCGCAAGCAATGTACCCAGACGTTTCTGTTACTATCCTAGTCACACAATACATACTGAGGTTATGTTGCACCTCTCCAATTTTGTGCGCCACGAAACTCGGTTGCGCCACTAAACCGACAGTGAAATCGGACAATGCTAGGCAACACACAAGAGTATTAGCTGGGCAATGAAGCGAAAGCGTTCTTTGATAAGCGAGAATGATGAAGAAATTTCCCAGCACGGCGGTCAGCGCGAAAAAAGAATTCACGACAGCTGTGATAATGTTTGTTGTATACAAGTAACCGCCGTTGTCGAAGTTCGTGTCTAAGGTGAAACAGCTTTGCACCGAAGCGTGAACATTTGAGGATGGATCTGACGAAAAATTCCCCATGTTGCGTCCTGATGAGGCCAAATTGTCGATGTTGTAATCCGTTTAGAAACACCTGCTGGTGTTAAAAGAGAAATGAAAAAGTTATTGGCGTGATGCAAATGCTAGATTAAACATATTATATTTCCCATTAAGGACACTTCCTTCGAATCAAAACACGAAACATAATTGCCCAGGAAATGTAAAATTCAAAATTATTTACTTAATTAAATTTTCCATTTAAGGAAAAAAATACAAGCAGTTTCGTTTGATTCCTTTTGTAGGCCAAGTGCGATACTGCAAAAAGTGATTTGGTAAACTATACTAAACACATCTTAAATTAGCTGACCTTATTAATTTGACTTTAAAAACAAATGCATGCAATACAATTCAAGTTTCGTTCTTTAGATCAACGTGGCTCTAATATCTCTTACATAATATCCTTATACACCGCACATCATATTGGATGTTACTAAAATAAACACATTAATGCCAAAGACAACTTTGTGACAGAAATACGTGAGTTGAGATGTTATCATAAGAAAGAGAAAAGCAAGTCAATATTTCATTTTCGCATCGATAGCCCTTTTTTCGTTGCAAAAATCTATTTAATTTTAATAATTTGATTTGTAACAGGGCCGCACCACTCCTTATGGACACTTCTTCAAAAAGGACTCCTCTTCAATTTACAAACACTTCAGTTTGTCTTAATGAAACCGGAGTTCTTAATTTCGCTACCTCTGTGATACAGCTCTGCCATTTTGATGTTCATATTAAAGAAGTATATTAATATTAGAGGTTTCGTTTTTTAGTATATAAACAAACCTTCAAACAAGTGTGTACATCAATTAGCCTCAGGAGCCTGTTAGCAGGCTAACATCCGAGATGAGCAAGATAATCACAGTGTGCCACAACCAAGCATTGCGCCACTATTCTCTCTCACTCGTGTTACAATCTTAACTAGACATATAACTGCGTATAAAAATCAGCCGAAGATTTCCAACCATTTTCCGATAAATTTCGTCTACTTCATGAAGATTTTCAAAACGTTGTCTAAGGATCATTTGATCTTTTCCGACCATTTTTAAAATGTTTCTGAAGATTTACGTAGAAGATTCGAGGATTTTATTTTGCTTTATCCTAAATACATTTACACAAAAACCGCGACAAAAAATCAAGATGAAATGCCACTATGCTTGGAAAGGCTTTCCAGAGCTCTGATTGGCTGTATCTGTCAAGGCATGGGATAGGTAGGAATCTGAAGTTTTAAACTTTCTCTTTAGGCCCATTATAAGTCAACATGATTAGAAATACCCTTGGTTTCTTAGAACGAACGACATGTAACTAGGAGACAGAATGGGGGTTTTGTGTTCATAGAGTAAAAGTTGCCTGACAAGTGTAATAGGAATGCAAGCAGTTTTGATCCTCACCTCTCAGTCTGCTCCTTATATATTATTAATTTTGATTTGTAATTGAAATCTATAATTGAAAGAGGGAGGAGTCATTTCATGAAGTAAAATTAATATTTTCACGGCTAATTATTTTAAGGCTGGTTTTCACTAGAGCATAAGCACAAGCACAAGCATAAGCATAAGCACAAGTGAAAACAGGCGCGACATAAGCATAAGCATAAGCAGAAACATAAGAAAAACGAACAGTTCCGTTCTTCTTGTGCATATGCTTATGCTTATGTCGAGCCCGCTACTAGTGAAAACTGCACAAGGCAAATAAGTGGGTTTGTTCTTCTTATGTTTGTGTTTATGCTTATGCTTATGTCGCGCCCGTTTTCACTTGTGCTTATGCTTATGCTTGTGCTTGTGCTTATGTTCTAGTGAAAACCAGCCAGTAAGATTGACAGAAGTAACCATAGTTACAATTGACTGTAATATTGCTTACTACTGCGATGGACTAGCATTCCATTCAGGGGGGAGTAGAAATACTACTAGTCGCTTCATGGTACTAGTACTGAAACCGGGATAACCTCCGGCCTGATGAGCCACTTAGCTCGTATGCAGACTTAACCTTTTTTTTTCGCTTACTACTAACTCTGCTGTTATCTGGATGTTGAACAGAGCAACGGGTGGTTAACTGAAGTGGTCATTCCTAAAGCCTTTGATAGCGTGAACCGTCTAACAGTTGAAGAATCCTCGAAAATCGTGGCATCCCAATCATAATTGTGTCCATCATGAGATTACCATGTAATAGAGTCGTCTGTGAAAATGATATAGCCAAGGAATTTGCCATACGGACGGGGTTAAAATAAGACCGTTTGCTCTCTCCTCTATTCTTATAAGACTTTCGCGTGAAGCTGCATGAAGGAAGCAGCCATGAATGTTGATCAGAAGAGGAACAACATGGACCCCAAAGAACACCCTTGAAGATGTTGACTTTTGAGGATGACTTTGGTTTGCCCTCTCATCGTCACCAAGGCATAACTGAACACGTGGCGACAACGGCTAGACCGATTGGTCAACTAAACTAATGCAAGACCAGAGTAACAGGATGTCATAGATATCAATAACGTTGACGAAGTACATGAATTCATCCATCTGAGCGACTAGATCAGCGGCGTGGTGGAAATTCTGAAATGGACGTTCCGGCTACAAACGTTATCGAAGGCAGGAAGAGACTGGGACACTTGCAGCGTTTCCAGAGATCCTGAATTCTACCAGGATGGGCATGCATTAAAACCAAACAATGGATCGTGACAGCAACGTTCATGGAGTTAAGAAAAAAAACGCACCGTACAACCCCAAATAGCATCCCAAGGGTTTCTCTGAGACGGAGTCATGTGGGGACGAGATAAAAAGGAAGGCCCAGAATAACATGTTGAAAGTCAGTTTAAAAAAAGATGGTTGAAAATGGATGGACTTGGAGTCAGGTTGAACGATGGTCATCTGACAGGCAGCATTGGCATACCTTGGTAACGGCCTTATGTGCTACTAAGCAGAAAAGGGGAATTAAATAAGTAGTATGGTGCCTAGCACAGAAAAAGGTCAAAACTACAAAGGTCTGAGAAATGTGGCTTCGATCAGAACAAATCCAAAAGAATCGGCAGACTCTGGCTTATGTATATAGCATAAACTGACAGATATCGAAAGCTTTTGTCCCTTAAACCTGAAAACTAACTCATAAAAAGATTATTTTTTAAACAATTTAATTACAACTTTGGTAGACTGACTAGAAAATCGATTTTTTTTTAATTTTCACTTTGCTATAAGTTAATTCTTCTTGCCGCGTCACTTTGGTATTTTCATAAATCTCTTTCAGTAAATATCTTTTCCTTATATTTCTTCCGTTCTTAGTTAAAATGCATGTGAATGGTGTATACACATATTACAAAATATAATCAGCAACAAAAGCATAAATCAGGGCAAGCAATTACAGGAAACGCACGTCTCGGCAATCCAGAACGCGCCCCCTATGATCCTTTTCACGGCAAACTGAATTCAATCCATATTAAATCGACAACAGCAAACTCTGCTGAGACATAAAAACCATGAAACTGATGAAGAGCGTAAGAGTGGCATAGAAATGCTTTGAAATGCCATGAAATTAATGCAGCTAATAAAGCGTACATTTTCGCCTGGTTTTGATTTCGTTGCGATGCTAAATTTTCGCGATAATGGAAAAATCCTCACCGGATCTCAAGTATAGCGCGTATGCGTCTGCGGTGGAATTTTTGGCTACCGAAACTGTTGCAAAAAAACACAAGCATTAAAGTAATAATTCGGTTTTACCTACGTCAGCTGAACTTTATTAAAGTAAGTAAATGCAGCCAAAGACAATTTCCAAGTTGCACATTTTATTTGAACAAATAACAGTGACGTAACTTTCACACGTCAGCAGGCGCCGAGTGATTGATCAGCTTGTGAAACACAAACTTCAATTTTATTCAGTATCGGCCCACATATTCTGTCGATTCTACCCAATAAAATAGACCAGTTTCGTGTTCTCGGTATTGGACTGGAACTAGCTTGCAACTGAGGCTCAAGTGGGGAGTCTTTTCAAACGCAAATAGCATTTATCCCTCTTCAATGATATTCCTCCTCAAGAGCCTCCATTTCAGGCTAGTTCCGGTCCAATACCGACAATGCGAAAATGGCTTACTCCTCTTTGCTTTAATGGTCACCGTCACTTTAAGGCATGAGCAACAATTTTATTTTTATTATTATTATTATTATTATTATTATTATTATTCTATTTCTTAATTTTTATTATTTTTTATTATTTTTTCTTTATTTTTTCTTATTTTATTTATAAGAATGTTGTTTTCCCAGCCCAGCCTGAACTTATTTTTGTGCTGATTTTAGGCAAAAAGATTTTTGTAAATATCCGGCTTAGATTACAGCGTATGAAATTTCTGTTTTTGAATGTATCTGTTGTGCGGATGGTGTTATACAATAATTTTGGAGCCAGTCTGCAGGCATTAAAGACTGATATGACGCACATAACTTCTTGCAGAAATGTTTTTAACATCCAACATAGAGTTAGTGCTGTTTTTGTTGCTTTTTGGCTAGTTTTGCCGTTTAGAGAAAGGAAGAATTTTAAACCGTTTAGTTAAAAACATAATTGTATTGTATTTACAAATTTTCCGACACACAAAATTATAGTCTTTTCAAATTTTCAGCTTCAGGTTTATTCTTAAAATATTCTTAAAATTTCGCAAATTTCAGACTCGATATTCTTATTTTTATAAAAACTACCCCATGTAACCGTAAACAGCTGAAAATGGGGTGCAAGTACTGTTTTGAGTTCAAAATACTCACTCATTTGGGTTCAAAATGTTCCTGATAGTGATAAGATTTGCTTGCAAGGATTTCGCATGCAGTATCCTAGTTTGGAAACTTGATTATAGCTTCCACTTACAAACAACGTGACGTACCGTGTGGTGCTGGGAACAAGTTTGAGCCTTTTGGAGAAAAGGGGTCCCTTAAGACAACAAGCATGATTTCTGTGCGAATAACGAGTTGAATTCAACGTTGTTTTTACCATCTTGATTTGAATTTAACATATAGTGAATCCCTTCAGAACTAACGTAGAACAAGAAATGCCTAGTGATAACTGATTCCCGGTATTGATGGTAGTTTTCAAGACAAACTAACCGTAAAAAACCTTTCTTACAAAAATGTTATAAAAGGAAGATATCCAGCAACAACTAGTCACAATAACTGAAAAGTTTTCAAAAAGAAGTTGCCTTTTTGGGGGTGGAAGCAAGGCCAAGCGAAAGATAATAGAAATGACCGACTTTTAAAGCCCTTTCTCTTAATTTTAGGCGGATTTTCCTCTTAATGTGCGTATGTATCATGAGCGTCTGCTGATGAGATGGACTGAAGAGGAATGCACCTTACACTCACCTTTATATTTGAGCTGTATTTCACAACTCTAGTAAAATTAATGAATTAAAATAAAGCTAAAGAGCGAAGGAGAATGGAACTCTAGCTATGGCAATATATCAGTATTCTAACATGCCTCAGAGGTTTTCAGGACAAAATTGCAAAATTGCCGCTTAAGTTTCCCTTGTCCTCAATTCCCAAAAGAGACTTGCATACAAAGAAAACACCACCAAATATTTAAGTTTGTCCTGAAAGCCTCCGAGCTATTTATGAATATTGATATATCACCGGTGGCCTACTGTTAAAGCGTTGTATGTAGCATTTCAACTGCCAGATATATTGATTAAGTCGATCTCCTAGAATCTTCTACACCTGCGTTATTGGTGAAATTATCGAAGATCTGTTTTGGAAAAAAGTTACCTCATTGATCATTTCATTGCAGGTGATTCATTTCTTCCATTTATCACATGAATATGTTGGCTATACCATTAAAATAAGTTATTTTGTTTTCATTTTACGATAGGCACATATCGACGGGAAATGGCATCTCCTCTTTAGAAGTCATTTGCTGATATTACAGAAGGCACCAATATACGGAGAAGATTATGAATTATAAATTTCTATAACCTCTAACCAGAGGCAATGACCTTTAAGGCTTTTGATAAAATAACTAATACAAGCTTCGCGTGGTCTTGGCTTATCAAATGATTAATAAAGGTGGTGTAAAATATTTGGCAGTATCATTCTTTTGCATTAGGCCGTGTGTGAGTGATAAATTATACATTCTGCAACCTTTCCGATGATTTAATAAATGAAGATTTGTAAAACTAAAGAATATGTAGCAGGAGATAACGCGATAGATAAAGAAATCTTTCCATGAATAACTTGGGGAGACAAAACCATCAGGCTCTATGCGCATATAAAAATAAATTAAAGATATGGTTTAAGATCTATTAGATTCAAAATAGATCTATCAATCAACCTAAGCACTGTTCAAAACACGAATTACGGTAACAGCAAATTGAAAGTGTCGAAATAATTATAGGTAGAGTCTTGCAGTACTAAAGGCCATAGCAAAACAAAAAAACCCGAGTGGTTCAGCTTTAACGAAAATTAAGCAAATATAAGTGCTTTCAATGTCTTAAAAGCTGTGTCAAAGATTCAATAAGGTCATTCATTTTCGTTATCACCACAGATGACGCAATTAACACCAACAAAGTTAATTTCCACCCAAAAGTTATTCCGAAGAGGAAATGAAGATTTCCATTGCTTTCCCTAGCCTGCGGTTCAGATATTCAAACAATAAACAAATTTACTTATTTTGGCTTTCTCGCGGTTGGTTTTAGACTGGTTTCCGCGTGTTATTCTATTAAAGATTATCCAAAATTGGAGGGAAAAAGAACATATAATGAAAAAATATTGCAACTTTTATTTTAACACCGACAGCTTTTATTCATTAGTATTTATATTTTCACAGACGCAAGCCACGATTTTTCATAAATTTGACAATTCAGTGTCTTAAAAGGAAATTAAAAAGAATAAGAATTTGCGCTCAAAAGACAAATTACCCGAGGCTCTATTGCTTTCAGATACAGGGACTGCAGCCAATGAAAACTAGTTTGGAAAGTCATGAAAATACAGTATGACTGCGATTTAATCAATTTGAACTAAACTAACCTTAATCCACGCGCGCATAATGTGTTTGACAATCCATTCCTTCCCCATATCAATGTGAACAAACCACACCATTAAATAGGGAATAAGTGGAGACGGTAGAAGAAAAATAGATAACCTTTTCAACACTTTTATTACGGGTTTGAGATTCTTCCTGTTAGCACTGACGCGACACAGTTACCGCACACATATAATGTACAAGTTGTGTGGAATACACGTAAGGTGCTGTTCTTTAGGCTCTGAAACTCCAGTCCCACTTTATCATCGGTAACTTACTGAATAGAAATACTCCTGATAAATGAGGCCATTTTAGACGCCTTTCTAATGCCACGTTCAGGTAAAATTTGGGTATTTGAGTATTAAAAGTCAGATCACTTTGCGCCTGCTGTGGTTCCCTTTGGGTTTTCGACACGCGTGTCGATGATTACTTGCTGCTCGCGCCATTTCCAACTGTTTTGGAGCCGGCTGCGTGCCGCAGTTGCGGAGGAATCGTAGCAAATGTCATCATGCTCTGGTCATTCAGTCCAGGAGTGACCGCTGTGTTACGTTTGACTACCGCCCAGACAGCCTGTTTTACTTCCTTCATCCTCCAACAGTATATCAGCGGGTTAAGTGAGCTATTAATACAAACTACAGTCGAAAAAATATCAACTGCAATTTTCACGTTTGCTGTAAATCCGTATTTCAGCTTCGCCGCCATTACCCCCGAATATGGCACATAACAAACAAACGACAACATGAACACGATAACCATTGTGAACGTAGAACGCTGGTATTTTTTCATGTTAAGCCCGATTTGAGCGTTAGGATCTAACGACACTCTCCTCTGTGATTCTATCTCACGTGCGTGGCGTCGCACGATTTTATAAATTTTGAGATAGGCCACTGAGGTTACCACAATGGAAACGAGTTCGGTGATGATGACAATTGCACCGAAGACACTTCTATGTATAAAATAAAGCGAGGTCGCGGCTAGTCCTACCACCCAAAAACAACAGGCGGTTGTCAATATGCGCCCTTTAGTGATAACCTCCTTGTAGCGCAAGTGCAGGCGCAACGCCAGGAATCTCTCGATGGCAATGGCAGTCAGTGTAAGCAGCGACACTGCAGTTATCGAATAACCAAACACTATGTTCACGAAGCGCCCGTAACATGCCAGTTTGTCTGCCCTGAAGATTTCAGCCATTTTATAGCAGACGAAGCTCGTCTGGACTGTGAGACCAACCTGAAGATCAGCGAACGCCAGCGTGGAAAGCAAGATATTTGACGGAGAGCGCTTCAGCTGCGTGCGCCATATCGCTATCACAACTAGGACATTCCCGACGATGGCAGGCAGAGCAAAGAACGCGTTGAAAATACAAGTCATTACATTGGAAATGTAAACAAGTTGGTTTTCCTCCATGCTAAAGTCCATCGTTTTCGCGAAGACGCAGACATTTTGATATTGAATCAGTTGTTCCATTTCCGAAAATGTTTGGCGCTGAACCTTTGTAAGGCTGAAACAAGTCAGTTAATACCTGCTTTGAGCAATCGCGGAACAGTCTTAACCCAGTCTGTTTGGTCTCTGTTTGTCAGCAATCTTTGAAATCTGGTGGTCTTATTTACTTCTGGTGGAAACAGCAATCCTCATTTCATATAAAAATCACAACCCTTTCCTGTTTGGATAGTTGAATTGTCGTAAAAAAAAAAAAAAAAAAAAAACATCTTTTTTCCACCTGCTCGGATGCTCCAACTTTGCCGAAGACGACCTTTCAGAGAGAGACGTTTTCTTGCGACATTAGTTAACCTCAAGGGCAACTCGGCCTATAAGAAAAGCGACATAAATATTCATGGAATTCAAATAAAGCTCTTTGGTATTGTTTTTGTGAGGATTGATTAGATATTCTTCACCTTAAGACATTTACGTCCATCTAGTCGTTTGTACAGACGTTCTACTCCCCATTACTCAAACACGAGATATTCTGCAAACTAAATACTTTGAGTCGATAGCTTTGGAAGCTATATTTTTGTTTGAATAATGCGCTCTCTTAAATTACACCAGATGTAAAACGAAAAAACAAATTGTATTCTCAAATGTCACCATTCATTACCCAGGCAACTAGTCAGCCTCCTAATGGGAAATGCAGCATATTACTCTGATGAAACTGGAAACTTGCCAAAGCACTGTGGTGTTTTTCCGACGTCAAAATGATTTCAATATTTCCCTTTCAATTTACTGGGGAAAAGACAAAACAAGTTCAGTAACAAGACCTTTAAACAAGTCATTTAATTTGACATTTCACGTAATTTCAGAAATTTAATTTGGACCAATGTAGGTCATATTAATGTGAAAGAAGGAGGCTATTGCAAAACTGGCGTCCTCCTTTCAATTTAGCTTCGTCTCGAATTCAAGGAGGCACTTCGGAAAACGTCAACGTGTAACAAAATAGATCATGGCCACATATTTAAAACGGATTCAATGCTTTTTTCTGCGGTGGGCAAAATAATTTTAAAGCGGTATAGAATCCTTTTAGCAATTAACACCGTAATACTTTCTGCAATACAAACAGGGAACAAAATTGGATCGCAATGGATACGGTTTTCTTTTGTTCTTAATAATGTAGTCGAATATATTATTAGTTATGAAAACACGAGGAATATAAATTCGTCCAGGCAAAAAAGAGATTCTACTGTGTTCCTGAAGCCAATTATTTTAGTTGTGAAACGTCTAGATCATATCGCAAAAAAATTGTGGTCAAGTGAGAGCATTTTATAATGGTGCCAAATTTTCCTATGAATAAAAATTTGAAAATAAAATTGCGAATTTTATTTCGTAACCTATTTTAAATGTTGAGACCTGTAATTAACAAAGCTGTATCTATTCATGAGAAAGTGGGACGAATAATGTTTAATGAAGAGGGAAGGATGATGTAGTCGATAAAGCTGTTTTCAATAGTTTTTATTAACTATGCACCAAGTTATGCTTAAAATAATGTCACGTAATATTTTCAAAGTACACGAGAAAAGGTTTTTAAGACCAAATTTCCATTGATTTCCATATGATCCGTCTTGTTACCTTTAAAGTACTATTTTTTTTTTTTTTTTTTTTTTTTGCACTTTTGCTTCACAGTAACCTATTGTAAGTTAACGAGAACTGAAATTGAATCACACGCTGCATTTAAAATGATAGAAATTAAACGAAAAAATTAATATGAACGACAGCATCACAAAGGCGCATTTGGTCCAAATTGCACTGCATCTTCAAAAAAACAAACTATGGAATTGTGATTGGTGGGTTATAATTATATTTTGATGCCAAGCGAGAGGATGTTAACTGACAGTTTTTTCATAATGCCGTAAAACTCACGTATTCAACTCAGGAAGTCCATTTTAACCAAAATATTTTCTATCATCAGACTTGGTTTCACTAAAAATACAAATCGCTAAATCGCGTTCAAAATTCGGAAGACTCGCGAAATTCAAATTACTACTTACAGTCACACACCTTAAGCTATTAATACCTGAACCAAAACGTGAAAATCTAGGACTGGTCTTTTTAATTCGACAAACTCTCACCAGACAGCTATCAACAGCTGAACTAATTACCCCACACTGACCCAGCCGGGTGGCGCGAATTTAGTCGGCAACTGAAACGCTAAAAGGAAGACCACTTCTGCCGTGTTTCAGGCCCGGAGGGGGGGGGGGGGGGGCACCGCCATATACGGGCTATATAGGTATGTGCCGCTGTGAAGGGTATGGTTTTCAAGCAGTTTGCTCTAGCATAGGGTATATAAATCAGAGCATTTGGGTCTAAAATAGGGTATTATTTTTCACGAAACTGACCAGTTGGTTGAAGATTTTATCTAAACTAAGGAAACCAGGAATTGCCACTCAAAAATATAAAAAAATGAAATCGGCAAGTTTAAATTTTTGTAACTCAGCCTCAACATCGTCGATAGATGACTATCATAAAACACTACTGGATATTATTAACTGTCAAAAATCGGGATTCAGACGGAAATCGGTGGTTTTAATACTGGTTACTCTAGTATAGGTCAGCAAAATTTAGCTGAACTAGCTCTTAGTATAGACTAAGGGTTCCAGGGTCCCAGCGGCACATGCCCACCCAGAAATTCCTAAAGTACCCCCCCCCCCCTCCCCGGGGGTTCAGGTATCACAATAAGTGCTCATTAAAGAAATCAACTCATCAGTCCATTGGTGTCGCAAAGCAGAGTCATATAGGCAGCCGGAGACGGATTTCATTATATATATTCAAAGCTAAGGTGGAAAGAGAGACAAAGGCCGGTGATTTATTAAAAACGAAGCCGGATGCCCCACGCTAGGAATCGTGGCCGAAAGTTAATTGGCTCTTCAGAGCAGCAGACTTCCTTTGTCAAGAGGAGTGTATAACAAGTCGACAAGCTGACAAATGAAATTACAGAAAATGGCAGTGAATCCGATAATCTCCCAAGGAGTTTTTGTTAAGTAGTTTTAAGGAGATTTGCTGACGTCTAACAACCAGCTGCAAATTGCCTACGTACCGAAAAGGTTTTTTCCCTGCAATTCTTTTGTAACAAACCAGTTCCTTCCTCATTCGAGAAACTCTACAGAAGCTCATACGGATGCCTATATTAAATCCTAAGATGAATTTCACAGCGCGAGTTTGGATCAATTGATGTTAGCCAGGTTTTTTTGGAACTCACACACTGTCAACTGAAGTTTGGATTAAGTTAAATAAACAAAACAAAGCGTAGCTTTGACACTTCAGAAGGCGTTTGCCGAAAGGTCAAGTATGGTAATATTTATTTGTGAGCAACCCAAGAGATCACAATCACGGCTGTCTTTCTGAGTGAGCAATTACACGGACATATCTTCTTTTCTGTTTTACATCAAGATGAACTCAAACACCACAGATTTTGCTTTGAATGAATCAAGCCAGGCACCGTCGATCTTTTTCTGCCCCCAAAAAACAATGTTCACATGGATTTTGAGCGACACGACTACTTTCTACACGGCAATGGCGATAATATAAACTGCATGTCCCATCACCATTTTCCTAAACATCGTAGTCAACACTGAAACGGTAAAGCGGAAAAGAGAGATGCAAACCAAATTGAACATTTTGTTGGCTAGTTTGGCAGTGGCGGATTTATTCGTGGGAGCTATTTCTATGCCTTTGAGTATCACTGTAGACGCGTTAGTTCTCTGCAAGATTGTCAACATCTCTTTTTGTGAGAGCGTTTGCAAATCAGCTGGTGCTGTACGGTGCAGTCTGTTCGTCTTTGTATCATTTGACTGTGATTGCTTGGGAGTGGTATGTGGCGGTGAGACGGTGCATTGTAGACAATGTCATTGTCACAAAGAAACGGGTGAAAAAAGTTTGCAAAAAACATTTGGCTTCTAGCCGTGTTCACGACAACTCCCATCCGCATTCTGAAAGTAGCAGGTGTCAGCTATAACTACCTTGAGCCCTTAAACGCCAAAAGAAAGTTAACGATATACGACGTGGTCCGGCTGTGTTCAAAGAGAAGCTCGAAAGAAAAATTGCCAAAGCCACTGCTACACTTACAGCTATGTTGCTGATATGTTACTTTCCATTAGTCGTTGTCCTTCCTTTCGGAGAAACTGTTCCCTTCCTTTGAACAAACTCGTTTTTCCGGTGATCAGAAAGTCTCGTACAGTTGAACTCTCTCGCAAATCCTCTTCTATATTGCTTCGTTCTCAACCGCCATTTCAGGAACGCGATTCTAGATCGCAAAAGTGAAGGAATGCTACTACCTAGGCTACGAGCTCGGCTCGCCATTGGGTAGCGTGATCACAACTTGTGAACTGACGAGGGAGAAAGTTGAAGCGTTAGAGGATGTAGAATTGAGTTAAGGCAGAACGATGTAAATGAAGCTTCAAGCGAGTCTTTGGGAAAATCCAAAAGCGGATTTTGCACTTCTGTACTAAACAGATTAATCCACTGAGGATCACTCAGATAATGGTACATTGAAAAAACCGAAGAATCCGCTCTGGGCAATGATTCTTCGGTTTCTTTGATGATGAACCATGAGTCGAGTTTTCTTGGACTAATCTGTTTAGTAAGAACCACAAAATCCGTTTTTTGGATTTAAGAAGCCAATCTTGGATTCCACCCTACCCCGCCCAAGAACGCACCCTTATTGAAACACAAGAACACACCTGTTTTCCCTGAAGCCTTTGACGGTTCTTTATTTCAAACGCTTATTAAATTTTAAGTCTCTAACATTGATCAGCGCCAAAATTTTCAGTTAGAGTCACCCAGTACAGGATCTTGAAAGATGTCTAGGAAACCCTGTTACATCTCCATTTCTTGGTTAAAAAAAGATTGAAAAGGTGTGTTGAGTTGTCGTTCATCACGTTTGGTTTTAATGCAATTTGGACTGAGAAATGTTTTTCAATCTTTTATAATCATTTTAGGTAAACTTTAAGATTGCATCTGTAGTTAGGTACCGAAAATTGCCAAAAATTAAAGTATTTTAAGATTGCCTTCCCAGCATCCAAATGGGGGTAAGTTTGAATCCTTAAGGACTGGATAGCGTACTGTTATTCTTTATTTTGTAACTCTGTAGCGACTCCGAGATAATCTACTAATCTATAATCTGCTAGATTATTTCTGTTCACAGTTCCCAAAATATGTTCAATGTAAACCGGTCTGAGTAATGATGGAAAGACTACTTCCAAGCAGGAAGTCCTCAAACGGCCTGCATCGGGTAACCCGCAAGGCCTGACTAAGAGGCACTGTCAGCAACCAGAACGGGACAAATCACCCCGGCGTATATCAAGAGAGCTTTTAGCGATGAGGTGACGTGACAGAGTTGCTTAACTTAAACACTTGTTTCTACCCTGGATGTCTGCTTAGGCCCCTTGCCTTCAATATGACGTGAGACAAGAAGACCGAATGCAGTTTGCCTTACTGCAAAAAGAGGAACATCTCAGACTTCTGGCAGATGATCCTCTTTATATCCGATCGACTAAGGGTCCGAAGCACTGCAGGAGCAGGTTGTTAGGGTTGCCGTGAACACAAGCAACACTTTTCGTGGACGCAATTTCCCGGAACAGCCCACAAACCTAAGGAAGATATCGATGGCCAGGTACGGCATGGTGCAAGTTGTCTTGTTATCTTGAGAACAAAAGTCATCTCTCTCTGTGGACCATGTCAATGAAAATCTTTACTAGTTCCTATTCTGTCAAGCCTATTCTCGTGTTAGGATGCAGGTCTTGGTACTATAACAAAGAAAATCTAAAGAAGACTCAACTCCAGGATTAAAGTAACCGCCTAGGGAAGGTAAAGCAGAAAATTTGCTGCAGTTTGACGAAAATCTGACGTCATTCGGACCTTTACTCTAGGGAACAGCAGGAAGGGCTAGAAAAGGACTGAATTGGACTGTTTACGATAACTGCAGAATCTCTCGCGCGCTCATTGGCTAATTTTCATTGTCAATAAGCGGACAGACAAATGATTTTATAATTTATGCGATGCGTCAACGAGCGGGAGCGGACAATCTGACAATTTGTTATCGTAAAAAAAACAAATTGACATCAATTTTTCATACGTCTGTCCTGTTATTGACAATGAATTTAGTCATAACATTGTCAAAGTAGTCCGCAGATCTACTCGGCTTTCGCCTCATGGATCCACAGCTACTTTGACAATGTTATAACGAAATTCATGAACATTAACAGGACAGACGCATGAAAAACTGACGTCAATTTGTTAAATCTGTCAGAAAACAAGAACCTGGGAGTTTCGTGGAATCAAGTGTCAGAGCGTGACAGCGCAAAACCGAGTACCGTAGAGGCTGCAGTCAGATCGAGGCTTTTTGCTTCGGTCGAAGTAAATTAATAAGTACATGCGTCCAACATTATTCTGCCAAGAATTGGCGTGGCTCTGGAAGTGTTGGAATTAACGTATCACCAATTGAAATCAATGATTCATCAGTGGCAAGTTAATCTTTATTTAATAAAGGAGAAGGAACACTCTAAACCGGCTATGAGTGGGAAACATTTACCCGGGCGACGGCAAAACCCATGTTTGGTCAGCTCCATGACAGTGACACTTCAATGTAGTAATAAGCACTTTACCAATTAAGTGGCAAACATTTTGCTCCTCGATGAAGTGCGGTTTTAAGAGAAAAGGCGCCATCCAGGATCTCATACATTTCATAACTATTTTGCCTTCACTACACAACCAAACAGACTCAAAGGTTGAAGCATGGGCGCGTTGGTCAGCCAGGCCCAAGATATGTTTTAATTGTTACAATAACCTTACAGCAAAGTGGATAAGAGATACGTCAAGTAACGTCCTACATGCGCCAAAGCCGGACACGTAAACCCCCAAAACCTCTTGTAAGGAAAAATAGGGACCGTGTACCCCCGACCAAATGCAGTGGCACCACCTTTGGGGTTTTAATGTTGATCTATAAACAACAGAATGAAAGACAAATCAAATAACTCTAATTACAGAATAAACCTTATACGACAGTGCTAGTGGCAAGGCTGACCGTAGAATGTCGCAAATTTTTCAACCGTCTCTTTTTACAAACGTACTACCCACGGGCCTTCGCGTGCTACGCTCGCACCCAGTTCTCTGTTCCGTGTCGGCAAAACATTAATTTATGTCAGTGCCGGTTATCACAAATTACATTTTTCTTTCACGGCAAAATGATCAACCTACGACAGCTGAAACCTATGAGTTCTGTTTTTCGTGAGCTAAGATACCGCAGATATACTGAGTTGTCTGATTGGCTAAAAAAGACCATGCAACATTTGCTAGCCAGTCAGAGCAAATAAACTTTTTTTTGACCGAGGTCGAATTTTAAGACGAAATCCAATAAGAAATCGAGCAATTTCAGTTTAATGGACAAAAATCATCTACCAGAATAATGTTAAGTACATAAAAATCCTTTTTTCCATTTTCTAAAAGCTACAGCTATAAATAGTTACCTTAAATAACATCAAAAACAATTTCCGATAGAAACATGAGAAAATAAATTTCAAAGTTCAGAGGATTTGTGCAAATTCACCGGTAAAATTTCATCGTCATTGTCATTTCACCAGTACTTTCACCGTGTTGCGATGTGTTGCGACATGTTGGGTGTTGTTGGCTCAAGTTTGAAAATGGTCAAATTTAAGCCAACAACACCCAACATGTCGCAACACATCGCAACACGGTGGCCAAACGCACGCAACATGTTGCGCCCAACAATGTTGCGATATGTTGCGTTGACATGTTGCGATCGTTTGGCCGGGGCTTTACAGTGACTTGGCTTTTTGTTTAAGTATTCGCACGTGGTGTGAGTACTTCTGGTTTTACGTGTGGCATTTATTTAAGATGCCTCTCCAAACCGTACTTGAAGCCTCTTTTCACCCACAATAAATTTATTAGGGGAGGTGATGAACGCGGAAAGAAGGACGCTTGTGCTTATATTAAGATTATTGAGCGGCGTGGCAGAAAAAAAGTTTAAAAAAAGGGACGACGTGTCTTAAATGACATTTTCAAACAAGCCATGACTCTGCGTAGCTTTTCTTGGTTATGCTCAGTTATATAAAGACCTGTGATTGCGTCTATCACCCCCCAAATAAAAACACCGACAAATTTGATACAGCCCTTAAAGACCTCCCAAGCTCTCAACATTAATTATCTTCGTTAACTTTGTATAGACGAATCCCGTTCAAGCCTGTATTTTTTTTTCACAGCTGCTTAAGTTGTGTGTATAACTTCGATGATCAATCATGTCTTCATATCTTTCTCCGCAGTTCAAATATATGGTCTTTCATATATTCACTTGGTATAAACAAATTTATTATTACGCCAAGCAATTATCTCCTAGTTGATATTATCCTTATCAGCTGTCCGTCTGATGATATATTACTATCATATGAAAGCAATTAATCTTTGATTACTCACTGAGCCATTTCAATGCTTTAATATCACAAAATTTCGCAACAACGTAAAAGCACTTCGGAAATTGCGCTGACAGTTGTGGTGAGACAAGAGGAAGTGATGATGTTCTCGCTTCACGAATCTTATTGTTTTCGCGCGGGCAACGTAGAACCCTTTGATTATTCTCGTGAATTTATTGAAGGAATCCTTGGACTTTGAACAAAATTGCTACCAGTACGTGACATTTCCTTGGATGGAGGAAATCAAATAACATTCTCGAGCAAATTTTCTGTAATAGATCTTTAATAACCATTTTTGGCCCAAGCCGGCATAAAGTGATTTTATAGGCAGTATATTATTTCTGAGACCCTTCCAGGGTTTTTAACGCCATTTTACGGTAAATATATGGAAGAAGTGAAGAATCTTATGTCTCACCATTTACGGAAAATTCTAGTTCTCAGAACATTTATCAATTGAAAATTAAAAATATCAGGTTAAAGAATTGAGGGACGTAGCCGCGCTAAAAATTCCGCAACGGAGGTTTCGTTTTTCTATACGATTGTCTATAAGACCGGCCAACAGTTCGTGGAAAATTGAGACATTAGTATGGAATACAAATATGTAATTTCCCGTCTCCCAGCATATCTTGCTCCTTCACATTTGCACAAAAAATAACTTTCTAGGTTCTCCCAGACCCTTAATGTGATCAGAAACTACGAAATGGCACATTGGTTATGGCTAACAATAATAATTAAACAAATAGAACATGGCGAGCCTGTTTGCATAGTTTACTACAAGTGCAAGAGACCGGGGTATCTTTAATATGTATTACAGTGCCATGCACCGTACTGTTGCCAGCCAGGAAAGTTTTTCATTAGTTCTTGACAATTTCTGACATCTTTTTGACGACTTCTGATGGCTTCCGTTCCAAATGGCCGATCAAACAGCTGCGGGTTCAAATGTTCGCAGGTTGAGACTTTTGAAACTCCCAGGAGAGTGAATGGTGACTCTGAGAATTTTACATCTCTGTCCTCGACAGTTCCCATGGTTTGATTGGCGGATTCAAATAAAAGCCAGCAAAAAGATGTCAAAATTGAATCAAAAACTTTCCCAAGTGACAACGCTACCTACGATGCGCAAGGACTGGAACAAGTTATTCCAAATTTTTCCAAGCTGCCGTTTATGTTAGCATCAGGTAATGAGACAATGAGGTAATAATTTAAAGCCAACAAAATGCGATCAGAGAGTGCTTGGTTATATACTCATGATGTAATAAATGCTGGAATAAAGCAAAATACAACTGTGTCACGATTACCGGTACGTATCTAGAGCTGTAAGGTTAGAGCTGGAGGCAGTGTATCCCGTTTCCCCAATCTACCAAAAGCCCTAGTAGAATGCTGTGGTCACGAGCATTGTGCCATGTTGGTTTATGAACTGTGTGTGCAGTCTCGTTGATCAATACCGATACATATTTTGGCATAGTTGATAGAGGGAATGGTTATCCCGGAAGCTAGGAATATCATAAAAGGTAACAAAGATGCCAAGATTAATTTTGCGTTTGAAGGTCCACGACCTTGCACAATCTTTTGTTTTGCGCTCATACACCATGCATGAATTACGTATCCAAAACGTTTTTATTGCTTTGTTTCTCAGGCAGAAGTTAACAACCATTGTGTTTTGTGTAAGGGCAAGGCCAAACAAGTTAACAAAAACACTCAACAAAGAACTTTGTCGGATTTCATAACCATTTCTCTTTGGCAAATGTGGTTGCTTGGGAAAGTTTAGCTTCTTTGTCTCCCTGATCTGATTTACACGTTACTCTGGATGTCCTTGATAAATGGTTAACAAATTTCAACGGGAACCAGATCCAGTTCATTCTATTCTAGTTACTTGGGAACGAATTCGAATTGCTGATTATTTCATGTGAATGATACAAAACTTATTGTTTTGATAGGTTGAACATGCACTATCAATTCGCTTCAATAACTTTGATTCCAAACTCTTACATTGACAGATTCTTAACATTGCACTTTGGTGGTGAATGGGTTGACAATTCACAGACTAAACTGCCGAAAACGTACTCGTGCGTCACTCGTAAATTTCATGTTTTTGTGTCGAAAAGACTAAACATCATACATGTAAAATCTTAAAGCTGTATTAGCGTACACTACAGGATACACTGCCAATATAGACAATAATAAACTGCAGTATTATAGCACATTACGCCAGATTTCAATAAAATGGTAAACAATTAACGCTTGACGTCATTAGCCTTGCCCACTGTTGACGTCAGATCGCGTGACAGAGCATTGTGTTGAAAATAGTAAGTGATATAACTGCCAATTTTACTCTCAACTTGGAAAAAAAAAATACAAAACGTAAAAGATTGTAAGTCGGTAACTCAACGCTTTAAACATTGAACTTGTTCTCCTATATTATGCCTTGTATATTTCACATTATTTCAGGTTGGAATGATGTTTTTAGGTGCAATATCAAAAAAAGCTCTTCAGTCAAGCGATATTTTTGGCAATGATCACCTCTGTTTTTAGCAATGAAAACAAACTCAAAACAAAGATTGTGACCAGCTTACCACAAATAAACTAGTCTCTCTGATTTTAGTAATAAAAACAAAACTACATAAGTAGATGTAGACGTGTTAAGCTATAAATACAACGATATTTATTTTAAAACTGCTGGAACATACGGTATTTCATCTCGACACAAGATTAGGGATTAGCATATTTGGTCAGTGTTTAACATTAAGCCGCTAACATATAATGACTTAGACGTAGATGTTAAACATTAAGCGAAGATATAATGACTTAGATGTAGATATATTTAGTAAGAAATATAACGATATTTATTTTAAAACTGCTGGAACATATTTTATCCCAGCGCAACTTTAGGGATTAGCATATTTGGTCTGTGTTTAACATTTAGCTATGATATAAGGAGTTATTCTCTGAAAAAATGAGAAGCACGTTGCAAACGCTTGCTGATGATATGGTAATCGTAGTGTTTTCCGTGATAATTTCCAAATAGAGAATGCACGCGCTTGATGTGGTAGCATAGGTTAACTTTCATCCTTGTGTTTGGTAGTAATGAATGCCTTCCTTAAAATTTGCGCTCTGGAGCAGGAGATGATTGGCGATGTCGAAGCTGTTTAAAGGCTCTTTGACTGTTGATTCTTAATAATAAATCTCCCTGCTGTAGATGAGTTAGTCGAACCGATTAACGTTCGCCACTTGGGCACTGTACACAAACGATATGGACCTGAATTTTAACTATTGCGATGCTCAATGAAACGACACAGTTGAATGATTGAATTCAGTACACTTCAAGATCAATGCAATATACAATAGAGACATTTTATTCCTCTAAAGATTATAGCTTGATTCTAATATCTGGGTGGGAGTGAAGATTATTTTTACACACATGATGAAATAACTACGCACCATGTTCGTCCGTTGTAAATTCGTCAGTAAGATATTGAGTTAGCTATGTCTGTTTAACCACGCTTTGCGCAACTATTATGTTACGTCTATACAAGATATTAAAAGAATCATTGGCATATAATGGATTGCGCAGATGACAAATAAACTATTATCGTTAAGCATATTTGGGAACAAAAAATATGCGTTCAAAAGATAAACAGTTGTCGTTTTTTTTTTTTTTTTTTTTTTTTTTTCTGAAAAAAAAAACAACAGCAACAACACCGGAGACAAAAATGTTAGATTTCAGTCATAAAAATCCTGTTTACTTAAAGGCACTAAAGACTAATTTTAACAATGTAGTTGAGCGCAAACATTGAAATTGATTCCGGCTGCGGTTATAAATTCTTGTCTGTCTGTTGAAATTTATTTTAAGAACTGTTAGGATTACAGTGCATTTACCTAAGGATTAAATGAAGAACAAGCGACGTATTCCCATCTAAACTGGTGCGATAAGTGTTAGCTTCCTCATTGTTTGAAATCTGTCAAAACTGGAAGAAAAATGAAAAGGTGCATAACGTAGTCATACCAACAAAGCCAAAAGATGATGGATTCTGGAGGAAGCGACTTCGGTAAAACGCTGTTGTGTTTGCTTGTGAAGACAAGTTGGCCAACACTATAGTATTACTTTTAACACCTGAAGGTAGTCAGGCGATCTGTAACAAGGAGATTAACGCATACCAATTGTAAGGTAACAATGAATAACAAATTAACATTAGACAGAAACATTGCAAAATTACTTAAACCACGAAGGAATAAAAGTAAAAAAAGTACACTAGAGTTAATACCGTTTTACTAACTATGATTATAATGAGAAGAAAACGTTCTTTGTTCCCAGTGATACTTTGTAACAAAATGAAAATACAGTGGTCTATTTCCCGTCATCTCCTGTAGCAACAAGGCCACAACAAAATATTCTTGCCAAGAAATTAGTGATGACGTCATGAGCACACTCCTTACGCACCTTTCGCGTGACAAGATCAGCCCACGGTTTCGTAAGACTTGTGTATTCTTAATTTGCTTGGGTGTGAAAGTTACACAATTCAAATATAATGAGTGTACTTTACTCTGGTATTAAACATGGAATTTATTTTGTCTACTGTCTTTAACTTTTATAAAACATTTTCGGCTGGCAAGTAAAATAAATCCACTATTCACAGCCTATCCACAAATATTTATATACGTTTTTAGACAATACATTGAAGGTATTTATGCACCACATTACTGTATGTTAGTCCAAATAAATTGGTAGACTATACTTCCCCATTTTCTACGAGAGGAATGTGAGACAATGATGGAAGTAACGGAACTAGACAAACTTCAGAACCACGATTTCTACTATTTGTTAATTACTTCACTGCATCTCTACACCTTTTGTCTGACATACGACTGTACTCAAAATATATTCACCTGGGAGAAGTCAGTTGTAATCCTTTTAAGCATTCTCCTACGAATAATATAGAAATTGATTTATCCCCTACATGTCGTTCCTTCTACTCATTAGGGAGTTTAAGAAACCACGACAGCGACGCCGAGGACAACGTCGATTAAAACATGAATTTACATTTTACCTATGAATCTCGCGGTGCCCTAAAGTCATTTACTTTGTTTATCACTGCCAAAGCTATCACAAAACTGAATCAGGACACATCGATAAATTCGAAATAAAAATTTCAAAAGTACGCCTTCGTGCATGGTTCACGTTCTCCAGACAACCCGGAATTTGGTCATTTCACGTTGTTGTTTTGCAGAGGAAGGCAAAGAAATGTACCAAGAATTACTACGCACGTGCACAGCCATTGTACCGCTCATTAAACCTTTTGTTTAGCGACGTTGCCATTGTCGTTGCCGTCGTGGTTTTCTTAAGCTTGCTATTGTTAGTCTCCAGCAACACTTTTAACGACTGACAATCCAAACTCGCATCGATTGACAACTTAGCGCATTCGCAAGCAAGAAACTCGGCTGAATCTACTCAGCCATGTTTTTGGTAAAGTGCTGAACTTAAGTTAGAAATATATAATTTGCTAGTTTTTCATTTTGTTGACCATTTATGTATTACAGTGATGATTATGGCTGTTTGTTAGATAGATTATGGCTATTTGTTTTTTTAGATATGCAGCAAGTTTGAGATGCAATCTGCTGGTTGAAATTGTCCACCTTTTGTGCATTGTCAGTTAGGAATAGGTGGCTGTTTCTTGTGAATCAGAGGCACATGTGCAGTTCAAATCTTTTCACCATTTCTTCATTGTCGGTAATAATCGTAACTCTGTTGGAGTTTAGATATTCCAGTGAGCTTAATGTAAACTTTGCTAGTTAACACTGACTGCCAACCATGTTTGTACTGTTAGTTAAAATTATGGCTGTTTGTTGCCAGTTTAGATTTTGCAGTAATCTTAAGATGCAGTTCGATAGTTCAAATTGCATCGCATTTTTGTAATATTAAAATCATAGCTGTTTGTTTGCAGTGAGCTTAAGGTACAATTTCATAGTCAAAATTGTCTGTTATTTGTGTATCACCAATTAAGATTATGGTCGCTTGTTTGCAGTTTAGATATTGCAGTGACGTTGAGATATAATTTGCTTGTTGAAATTTGTAACCATTTCTCCACCGAGACATCTTGTTGCTCTTTTTTAACAGGTTAGAAAGAGTATTTCCATTGTCAGTAAAATCGTAACTCTCCGTATAATTTGTAATAAGATAAGCTTTTGATACTCTTTGTTAGTTAAAATTGTCAAACATTTCTGAATTGTCAGGCAACATTACTGCAGTTTGTTACTTGTTCAGTATTTCAGTGACTTCGAGATAGAATTCCCTTGCTACAATTTGCCACCATTTCTCCACTCGCTGTTGAATTAGAAACCGTTTGTGCACAGAGTTCGAGAAAGTAAAAATTGTGACTAGTAGACTATTTAGATATTGCAGGGAGTTCGAGTTATGATTTCCTGACAAAAATTCTGAATGCAACTATTTGTGTATTTTTCGATTAAAATTACGGCTGATTTTGGCAGTATACATGTTCATATTGGAGTGAGTTGAAGATACGATTATCAGTGGTCAAATTTTTAACCCTTTGTCTACTGTTAAAAACTGTTAACATTTCAGATAATGCAGTGTTTTTTAGTTACAGTTTGCTAGTTAAAGTTGTAAACCATTTGTCAACTTCCAGTTAAAATGTAAACTGTTTGTTAACACGTTAAACATGCCATAAATCTGAGACAGCAGTTCAGATAGCGCAGTGTTTTTGAGATGCAATTTGCTAGTTAAAGTTGTTAACCATTTGTCAACTGCCAGCTGAAATGTAAACTGTTTGTTAATGGTCGTTAATAATTTAGACAAGCCATAAATCGGAGAGTTTGAGTTTCAGCAGTGCAGAGATGTTCCTAGAATTTCAAGGCAACTTTGTTAATACAGTTGAACCTGGCAAGGTCCACCTCAATATGCATGATGCTTTCGATATTTTAGTTGCCTCCTTTATAAATTGATTTTAAACAAATGTACATTCTGAAAGAGGCATGAAAATTAAACATCAAATTATTTGAGTTATAAGGTTATCTTAGTTAACATGAAGAAACGAAAGGCTACCTTTCAATTCTAATTAATATCCGTCAGCTTTAAGAGAATGATATTCAATGGCGAAATAATATATAAGTGATAAGGTTGGGTGTGGAATGATTACGTTGCCCACTGAAAAATTGAATGGAATTTCTGAATGTTTGAAAATATGATTCACTGGGCACTTTGCCTTGTTTTATCAAAATTACCTCATTCATCCTTTACGTCCCCTCTGCTCGTATGCAAAAAATAAAATTGCCTGGATTTTGTGTTACTCGATCGAAGCTCTGTAGTTTATGTCGATCGCAATTTTTGCAACAAGTTAAGTATATTTGAGGTCTATGAACAGGAAATTAGAAGATGAACACTTGCAAGTAATTCATTGAGGATTATTACATAGAAGTCACATGAAATGGACGTGACGAGGAAAAGGGACAAGACATCAATAATATAACAATTCAATGCCAGACATAAAGAAAACAAGTGAACCGATGACAAGAGTTATCAGTTTATTCCTTCGTGAATAGAACCCTTCTTAAAAACAAAACAAGGCACTTTTTAAAGCAACTGTTACTATGGATTGTTGTAGTTCACCTGAAAATAGCTCTTGAAGAAATACTACTAGAAATATTTTATAATACGGTTCTCATGACCCTCTTGAAACTGCACTGCCGGAAGCATATCTTACATCATAGCTAATGTGTTAAAATTTCGCAATAACGGAATGATATTACGGAAACTTCAAATTACGGGGAACGGCATGAAAGAAGCGGAAGAGATCTTGTCTGTCAAGGCCAATGGTTATCACGCAAAACTGACAAATTTCCTTCGCTATTGTTTGCACACTCGAAGGAATCATTGAACTTTGCGCAAAAATATTGTAGCTAAGACGTGACTTGAGCAAAGCATGAAACAGATATCAAAGAGAGCATAATATTCACATTTTTTCATCGAAATAGTTTGGACAGCAATCAATATACGACGACTTCTCGTCAGTTAGTGGCTCTTAACAAGTTCTAAAATAAGAAATTACTTTAATTTTTTTCTATTTCGTGGCTCCTTTGGTAACCTACAATGACGTTACGTTTTGGAATTGTCAATTTTTCACGCGACAGTTGCTGCTTCCAAGTTCTTGTATCTGATCCTCCACCTCATTAGGACTACATCACCGTAATTCAGTCATAATAATAAACAAATTATGCTGTTTCTTTGCATTTAGTACAGCTCCCGACCCCAATGATTTCTGTTCTCAATGAATTGCAAGATTTCCATTCTTTTTTTTTTTTTTAATCTGTGTCATGACAAAAATAGCAAAATGACGACTCCCCTTAGGAGTCGTCATTTAAACTTAATTTTTTTCAATAAAATGCTGATTTGAAATAGACGTGGCCGGAGTGGTCGATTATCCTTGTACAAACCTCACGTATTAAACCGGCGAACAAATAGAGTTTTGTATTTCCTGTTGCAAAGTACGTCTAATTTTACGTTTTTCCTGACATTTCACCAAAGCAGCAATTGAAAATGATGCACATTAGCTTGATTTATGATCTTATATGCAAAACAGGGCTAAAGAGTAGAAAAACTTCCTTGTTGTTGTCTTTACCCTACTACGCGAATAGCTTTTTTGAAGACCTCTGTGCAGGTTAACATAGCTCGCTGCTTTAAATGACATTTAAGATTTATGCACGGACTTTGGTTAGCTGTGATCACACGTTTTATGCACTGACAATGTAACATTAATTGCTTCAGTAAACATAGTGTGCTTGCAATCAAAACTTGAACTTTAATAGCTGTTATTGAACTTCATAGCTCAAGGAAATATGATATCACTCTTTGGGGCAAGTCTACTGATATTCAGTTCGATAACCTACGTATCTCGAGTTTCGTATCATAGTCAGTGCACGTTGTCAGAACTGGCTGCGGTTATAATTGTTCTGTATGTTTGACCACCTTGACAACTTTGAACAATACCACAATAAAACGCAAACAACCGCGTTAATCTGTTAACCACGCAATGGAGGTCGCTCGATGTCATTTTAATTCTTCATTAATAGTTTTATTCATCTTTATTTTTTGTCAGACATGAAAAATCACCTACAAACGAACCTCAGATGTCATCAAGTGTCCATTAATCACGAGAGCCTTGCTGCTCTCAATCTTGACATGTTAATTGTGATTCTTTTCTTTCGGACAAAAGGAGAGAGTGTTTATTGACGCGTCAGTGCGCGGGCGGATGTTTCGTCACACAAAGAACGAGTGATATTAGTTACAAACTGGCCGTGCGATATGGAATGACTGGTAAATTATTAACCTGGGACTGAAATACGAATCATTAACTCCTAAAGCTTCTTTATCCGAAAATTGTCTAAAACAATTTGGGCCGGTGGTTTGGTGAATGCCAAATCACCATAACATGATCAACCGAAAAGGGGTTCACGCAAGTATGTAAATGTTTACTAGAGCTGCCGTTACTAAGTGGAGTCACATGCCTCGAACCGTAAATTGCCGCCGTTCTAGAATACAACTATGCAGTGATATCTCTAAGAATTCTCGGCGTTTAGATAATGCTTGTAATTTTTGGATCAAAACATAAACAAATCTCCAAAACAAACGAATTTTTTCGGGTCTGATGTTTATTCAGGCATGAATTTGCATTCTTTCAGTTCAGTGATCATCAGGCTACTGACGTCATTGTGCCGTCGGGTAACGTCGGAAGAACTCGTTTGACGGCATAAGTGTTTCCGGCTTTATAATCGTCAATGAAAATAAAACTACATCAGTCTTCGGAGCGTTCAGTACGATTACATATCCGTAACGTCTACTCGACCGGTCTACAATCAAGGCGACTCAAAATATGTTCATTCAGGTACCAGAATCAGTGAACAAATCCCTTAGGAACGGAATCTCACCACGAACAGAGATCCATTTTCCAAACTCATCCTTAGAAAATCGACATCCCCGCGCTATTTTGGCCGACGGCGGCATAGACAGGTTACAAAACGAGATGTTTGCTAGGCGGGAGTGTGATTGTGGGGCAGACGGAGTTACGATGCCCGTTTCAGTTGGATCACGTTGGATCCCATGGAGACCTCCAATATTTCCCTCCCACGAAAGCTACAGAAGGTCTCGTGAAGTTTGTAACAATTTATTATTAACCCCACGCAGTTCACCGTCAAGGCCAAGCGTTACCGGCGTTACAGAGTCAGTTAATCCAGCGCAAAAGGCCGTGGCCAGAGAAGAGGTGGAGACGCCTGCTAAAGAGGATGATCACAGCGAAGAAGACGAGATTGAGAGCTTAGGATCACCTCGTTCGTTTGCCTCTTCGGGATCCAACAGTAGCCGAGATGACATGTTGAACCAGTTCCCAGAGGTACAGAGCCCAGCTGGAGGACACACACCTGTTCCAAAATCAAGGTCACAGCATTCGAATCCATGGGGAAGAGCATCGTACTCCGACCTGATTACAATGGCCATTACTTCCACGGGCAACAACATGATGACTCTGTCGGAGATTTACAGCTGGATTGTCAAGAACGTGCCATACTTCAACGACAAGGGAACTTATTTATCTGTGCAAGGATGGAAGGTAAGCCAAGGGAAACATTAGATTTAGAACACTAAGGAAAAGTAATACTGACCGTGCTAGCGCTGCAGTCAGCCATCTTTTGATGATCCTAGTCGGTTTACAACTCAGCCCTTGTCTCTCATTAGCAAATTTTGGATTGCTTTGGTAGCCAATCATAAGAATTCAGGCCACTGCAATTCAAAGAAGTTACCAGATTTTTTTAAAATTAGATGTTATCATGAAAACGTGCGATCGTATAGAGGAACAATGAAATGAATCACATCGACCACCAATAACGTACTCTGGAATCTCCACCTAACAATTTCCCTCCAAACTGACATCGAAAGCTTTTGTTTCGAGTATTTTTACATATCCGGGTGAATACTTTAGCTTGTTATTGTTGAAGTGGCGGAATTTAAAAGCCGGAATTTTAGAACGCGAAGGATTTCAAAACCCAGTTTGTCGAGGGACCTACGTGTCGGTCACGCTATTTGAGGTAACATGCTGTTTGAATAAGAACTGGAATGAAACCTAAAAGGAAAGGATAAAGCGATAGAAAAACACAGATAGAAATGCTAAGAAACCGCATAGGAATGCCGACTGAGTAAAATCTACAGGCAAGATGAAAACGCCAGATTCCCAGAGGCATGGCTTGATTATATTTAGGGACTATTGAATCTACACCCAATTTTATTGATCGTCCATTTTGACTGTAAAAGCTTTCCGTTTATTACGCTCATCTAAATAAATCAGCATAAATAGAAGATGCTTGTTCACGGTTAGGTTCAGCTTATTAAGCTCATTATTTACCGACGAAAAGTAGTTTTGTTTTGAATTAATCTGGCGTGGTTCGCTCGGGGGCACTTTGCGAATTTAAGGGCGATAGAAATCATGGGCGTTAAATCTACCAAGCGCCACCGTAAGGCTTTACATGTTGGGCTTATTATCAATTGCTCTTCCAGTACGTAGCGTTTATGTATATATTATCTCAAACCAGATGTGTCGAGAAAATTGTTGTAACAAATTTCAGGACTAGCGTGAACTTTGTATTATGCCTCAAATTCTGAAAATGTCCTGTCCGGAAGATTGCCTTCCGCCCTGGGTATTTTTGTCTAACTTTAAGTCTTCCTGTGTTGGTTCCAGTCTAGTAGGAGAGCTTTTTTTCCTTTTGGAAAGGGAACTGATATCTATTTGAAAAGCCAGACAATATTTTCACTGAATTCCTGGCACACCCATCTTGCGTTCCTTTAAGTCAAGGAAACGACAAATGAAACAGAACGAATTCAAAGTAGCATGGTGAAATTTCTGCAATATTAGCACTCAGTATTCTTAGTTTCATTACCTGATGAGTTCCTTGTAACAACGATTCGATACTGTAAACTTTAACCGTGCAAGGAAACAAAAGTGTTATTTCTCTCTAGTTGAATACGCAACTTTCTCAATCTTGGTTGGCTTCTTTTCTTTCTAATCTGATCGAGATACTGTAACGCCCGATTTACCGAACCAGATAGCCCTTCTATTATTGGTAAACAACGCCAAGGAAGCTTCGGCCATGGTCAGTTGATGCAATCGCTGTGCAGAAGGCTTGTGATAATTGTGGCGCTCACGACAAAACATCGCGGACCTTTGGGGTCTCGAACCTTCGTCGATCGACACACACCGGAGGCAATAGCTCACCAAGGCAATATTATTAGTTTTCACTTTTCCAAAATCAGTCCAAAGCGTAAAACGCTTTTTACGTAAAAATACAACTTCCCGCCGTAAAATCTGATGTGGTTTTCTGTACTCGTGTTTTTATTATGAGGCTGTTTCACTTTTTTTGTTCCGAGAGAGCGATGCAGTTTACATGTAGAGTCTTAGAAGTGCTGGAACAGAAAAGAGGGATTATTGAAATTATTTTGATCTAATTGCGGGCATAATCGAGCATTAAAAGCGATTTAAATATCTAGAGTTTGGTGAAATAAATCTGTCATGACACAAGAGCAATTTTAGCTGCGAAAACAGAACACTTTGGCGTTTCAGCCTTGTCAAAGACAGATTTGTTTAAAGGAAGGTTTGAAATCTTATTACCGTGTATCCTCGAGTTGCGGAAGAAGCGTTAATTCAGTAGACGAAAATGACTCAAGAAAGCTGTTTATGTTACAACCTCTGCGTGAACTGAAAACGACAAACTACGGAGCAAGCCTTTACGGGACAAAGTAAGCCAGTTGGGCAGTTGATATCTATGTACAGCAGAAACCCCGCCTGAAGATATTTTGAGAAAGATAACCTCTAGTTTATTTATACCGTCATCTCTTTTCTTAAAAAAGCTCAGTCGTTTTTCCCCTTGTTTAACTTGGCCATCCTATTGGTAGATATCATTAGCCTGTTGGTGGTTGGATTAGAGGGTTCCACTCTAGATCTTCTTCTGAGTTGTTAAATAAAGCGTATTTATCATCTCTCAACAGAACGCTGTCCGCCATACTTTATCCCTCAGAAAGCGATTCATCCGCGTCCCAGACCCCAAGCGACCGTACAAGTCGATGTGGACAATTTCGAGTGATTATCAAAGAAACCAGTTGAAGCAAAAGCGACGCAATTCTGACGAAAAAAGGAGTCATTTCAAGAACCAGAGAGGAAGCACAGCGATAAAACAAGAACTCAGACAACCAATGGATCTAGATGAGGCTAGGCCTGATAATCAGTGGACGATGAATTAAAACAGACACTTAATAAATTATTATCAAATTTTGTTACGCAACTTACACGCATACACTGTACAGCTATTTTTTATTAAGATTTATAATATAGATAGGACTCTGCGCGCGCTCTGATTGGTCAAAACCCCATGTTTCATCGGATTATATGTAGAAAACACTCGCTTGCGGCTCGTGTTTTCTACATTTCCCTCGTGTTCTCAAATGCCCGTCGTGTTTTATCACAGTGTAATACACGGCTAAGGCTTCTTTATTTGTTAAATATTAGAGGTCAAAGTTGCAATGTTTAAGGGAATATTTGCGCTAAATAAAACGTCATAAATAAATAAATAGCCAAAGGCTAAGTACAAAGAGTATATATATAATTTATGTTTCTAAACAAAGAAGAGATTTATCCAAATTTTTATTCTTATACATCTGTACGTATGATGTAAATGTTATGAAAAACTCAATAAAAATTTGCTTTTAAGTCATAAGCCACCTCTTTATTTTATTTCATACCACTAATTCTGCCCCATTCCGATTGGCTTGTTGTAGCAATTTCTGTAACAAAGGTCTTTGATAGGGTGTGAAAGTCGGCTCCATGTTTCCAATGACTGTTGACCTTACACGTCACCATACGCAAAATTTCAGACACTCCGCACTCAATAACAACTGGCATTCAGAGGAATATTGCTCAACTGATTGAGGACCTTGAAACTGCGGCAAAACAATTATAAATGTACTTTTTCCATTGGTTTAAAGACCATGCAATGTATAAAAATCTAGAAGAAAGAAGGAAGTCTGAAGGAAAGCCAGAACACGGAACTCTGTTACTATGGAAAATTGAAAGAGTGGAGCTTGTGTGATTTTTGTCTCACTCGGGGGGGACACCATTTGATGGTCAATATGAGCCGAAGATGTACGGTGTGCCGCAAATCGATAATGTTCATCGACAAATTCTTGGTTTGTTCACGTCTCGCACCGATAAAGCTTGTTTAGAAGAACTGTTAAACTCAAAATGTTTTGATGGAGAAGCTGAAAAGTCAGTTGAAGAGTTTTTATCATAGAACTCTTGAATATCAACAAAACCATGTCTGATTATGATACTCTTATAATAAATCTTATCACCTAAATTTCACTTATTACCTGCAGGTTCAATTTATACATCATGTCCAGGGGTGAATCCAGGGGCGTCCTGATATTAACCTGGCACTCTCTTTGCTGAAAATTTCTATACACCTAATGTTAATTGTTATGGAGGGCACAATCCCTCTGTTGGTTACTTCTTGTAATGAAACATTCCATTCATGAGATGCTGGATCCACCCATGTCGCGTTAATCAGACATAAGCTAAAACGCCTTGTGACCAGGTAGGCGAATTGCTCGTGGTTCTGGTACTAATTACTATTAGTTCTTTGTTATATTTTTGATGACATATCTCTAAATCTTGTTTTCATCATATTAAATAATTTCCAGAAAGAAATTAATATCATTGTTAGTGAAACATAGGTGGTATTCGAATCTTTAAGTCAGCTTGCCCGTAAGGTAAGGTAAGGTAAGGTAAGGTAGGGTAAGGTAAGGTAAGGTAAGGCAAGGTAAAGTCGTAAACGTAGGGAGTGGTTGCCCAATCTCCCTAGCCAGGGGTTCATGACAAAAACGCACGACTATTTACAATAACATTACTACTTACAATAACTATATTCGCTAAGACAAATCCAGAATTAAGATATAAGATATTCCTAAAAGCAACTGATCCTAATGTTGTGTCCTAAAAGCAACTGGTCCTTAGCTCTGATTGGTTACGTTCGCGTCCGCACACATCACCGTGTTGTCCCAAGGCGAATGACTAACCGACGACCACGAAGCAATATAATATAACGACCAAAACTGCGTTGCACCAAGTCCTGTTAATAATCAGTGATAACTATAACAATATAGTTGTATAACAATATATAACTATAACTATTCTGAGACAGAAAGAACAAAAAATAAAAAAACGCACAACCTGAACCTGCCGAATACCGGGTTTTAGTTTTTTACTTGTCAAAAATGTCAAAAAAAGTATTTGTGACTGTAAAAGCTCTGGCTCATTGATACAACAGGCATGTACGTAGATAAAAAAAAAGGAATCTTTTTTTCTTGAATCTTGGTCAAATGTCCAATAAATATTCACTCAGTTGGTGAGGTCAAGGTCTGGACAAGTCCAGGAGTACAGATGGAGAGTCCGCTTCGGGAGTTCAGTTTTCAAAATAAAAGCCTCCAATCACACTAAATAACAGGGTGCTTGGAAGTTTTTACTCTGCACTCTGAACAATCCTCGTTAAATCCAGTCAATCTAAATATTTATACACAAGTAAAATCTCTTCCCAAGAAATACTAGCACCCCTCTAGAGACTTTTGTGAGACCCGAATGTTAACCAGGAGTTCTCCAATAAGAACTTTACCAGGGCAGGCACATGCAATGTCCGCGAGGTGTACATCTTCGTACTAATGGCGTCCAAATACCCCCTGGGGAACTCCCCACATGAAAAGGTCGGGATGCTCGTAGGAAAATTTGGATTAAACCCCTACGGAGACCACTCTGAGCGTGGGTTTAGCTTTATTTGACCCTATAAGAAACCACTTAAAACGGAATAGGCTCGCATAGCAGCTGTTCAGAGAAAGAGCCCGCGCTGATAGACCGGTAGACCTGAGAGACCGGCGAACATCTAGCCTAAAAAGGGAAATAAGAGCGTTTTTATTATCATTTCTTCGAGTACATCCTAACAGATACTTTGACAGCTAAAAATAGTGGCGCTTCTTCATGAACGAGCTAAGTGAGACCAGAATCCTTGATTTATACTCCTAAGAGAGACAACGAGCATCCACAACCTTTTCAAAGGGGAGTTCCCTCCAGGCAAATACCTTTTCTCCCGGCTGTAGACCCTCATCAGCAAGTAAAGGGCCAGACTTTCCCTAGAGGGGGAAGGGGCAAAAAACAAACAAACACTTCAACTTACCAGGAAAGTGATTTTTGTTAGTAAAACGTATAACAATCTAACAAGTCATGGGGTAAGTGCGTAACGGAAATCAACGTTAGCAGATTTCATGTTTTGTTTCTGTTTTTTAGCACTCCGGTTAGCCTAAATAAAATTCCGGGGTTCGCATGAGTAGCACTGACTCGACAGTGATTAGCTCTCAACAAGTGTAGCTCACTGTAAGTGTATGCGGTATATACTCAAACAAAGCTTTGCATGGAGTCACTGTCTATTTACACCGTTACGCCGTCACCCGTCACGCCGTTAAACCGGTGTGTGACAATTCGTACTCGCGTGCACAATACTGATATGCACAATTACCTAGAATAAACGAGACCTACCTCGCCCAATGGATTTGTAACTATGATCCACGAGCACCTGCTATGTTCTTCCGTTAAAAACTCTCTGATGACAATGCTGTAGAAAAAGTGTAAACCTTGAAACAGTGACTGCTTTGCCTGGAGTTTCGACTCACTTTCTCATTGGTTATAGCTAAATCACGTGGCACTGGATGCAAGAGCAAAATCCCACTAGAAAAACATTGGGAAACTTGCCAAGCCCCAAAGTAGCTGATGCATCAAAAGCCTGAGAGTCAAGGCACGTGGTTATATCGTGTCATGAGTGGCGTGATGTTTTACCAGTGTCATTATAGTTTGTTTTGTTTACTTAATTCTTTGCATCAAATCATGGTTAACAGGACTTAATAGAGGGGAATGATTATGAAATCCGATAAAGTTCTTTGTTTTATCTTTTTGTTCGCTTTTTTGGCATTGACCTTACACAAAACACAATAGTTGTTTAGTTTTATCTGAGGAACTAACCAATAAAACATTTCAGTTACGTAATTCATACATGGTGAATAAGCGCAAAATAAGAAGATTTTGAACTTTTCTTGCTCTATACCAAAATGAGGGGTCGAGGTCCACTCAGTTAGTTTAGTTTTCCTTCGAATGGGCATATGTTCCCCCATAGTTAATAGAGAGGAATGGAAGAGAAGCCCAGCAAACACCAAAGAAGCAAATAACGATGCCAAGATTTATAACCCTGCCGTCATCTTTTCGTTGCGTCGTACACTATGCATGGTTATGTAACCAAAACGTTCCTATTGGTTAGTTCCTCAGTCATTTGTAAACAACTATTGTGTTTTGTGCACGGTCAAGGCCAAAACAAGAGAATAAAAACAGACAACAAAAAACTTTGCCGGGTTTGATAACGATTTACCTCAAGAGCCGGACCTTTTTAGCTTGGGCGGCTCAGGCCATTTGATGATACTCTTGAGAAGTCTTGCTTTCACAGTAATGTTTCAAATAGTCGCCTGTGTATGAATGAATGTTCTTAGAATGAATGTTTTTAGCCCAACTTCGATATACATCAAAATTCAGCCTAAAACAATAGACCTCAGCGCGAGGCTTTGGGGAATAAAAGTTATCCCCCAGAACCTCGTGTTGAGATCTATTGTTTTAGACTGAATTTTAATATATCGAAATTGGTCTATTCTCTAACGAATATCACGCTGTCTGTCATGGGGAAACAAACCACCCAGGCTAGAATGCTCTATTAACTATGTTTCTGACGACAACAGCAATACAACAAAGCCACTCTTTCCATCGAGCTTGTTCTTTAAACGTATATTTTGATATTTGTTTCCGATGTACCGTTGCCACTTGAACTAAGAATACCTAATGAGAGTGCGCCTCCGGTCCAACTAAACGCCAGATTTATTTCAATTCCAAACGCTTTATCAAAAACTCTTTCACGAACTCAAGTTCAATAGTTTTCTTTCCCTCTCTAAAACTGCTTGACTACAACTCACAGCAATTCCTATCGACAGCATAACCAGCTCGCATGAACATGACCTCAGACGACGATTTAATCGGTCCGGGAACAAATGGCGGTAAAATACCTCCAGTCGAGAGCGTCAAAAAGGTTGCACGTTGAAATAAGATGGTTGAAGCTTAAAAAAACAGTCAGGCAGCGTCTTTCATGATCAATAAGGATCAAAAAATAAAAGCAAATCACTAATTTCTAGTCAATTGATTTCAAGAAATGCACATAACGCTATAAGCCAATTAACGCTCGTAGCAGAAACCTGCAGCCAAACCAAGCGCGGGAAAAACGCTTGTGCTAATATGCACAGCGATCAAGTAGATTACGAGCGCAGTTCCCGTTGTCGTTCCAGCATAGTTAATAGAGGAGAATGGTCATGAAACTCGCCAAAGTTCTTTGTTGTATGTTTTTGTTCTCTTTTTAGGCCTTGACCTTGCACAAAACACAATGGAACTAACAATAGAAATGTTTTGATTACGTAACTCATGCACAGTGTAAATGCAAAACAAAAGATTGTGCACGGTCGTGGACCTTCCAACATAAATCTTGGCATCTTTGCTTGCTCCTTTGATGTTTGCCGGACTTCATAACCACTTCCCTCTATCAACTACGGTTCCAGCCAAAACTGCTCCTTGACATCTTAAATTTCCGATATACCTCTAGTTTCAAGGCAAAAGTTAAGACGGTCACTGAAAAAAAGAGAATTTCATAATCGTTGTCTACCTAGTTTAACGGCTCGTAATTGATTTTACTAGTGCTCGTTTAATAACATTTTCTGACACAATTCTCGCACATTTTCGCTTCAAACTCTTAGACACGGCGAGACACCGAAAACCGTGGCACTGGTACCATAATGTTTGATCGCTGTGAAGAGCCAATCCCGTAACGTAACGTAACGTAACGTAACGTAATGTAATGTAACGTAACGTACAGCACAAGCTTATTGCCGAAAAATCTAACGACTGTATAATCCCTGAACGTTTCAGGAGAACGCGACGGGAAAGTTGCATATAACTCGATGAAAAAACAAAATGAGACAAAGCTACACCAAACAAGAACTGGTATATGAGATCACGTGACATGAGTGACTCCCAGTTTGCTTTCGTGACAAGTGCAGACTACGTGTGCCTTTGTGTTCGATCATTTGAGAGAAACCCCAGCACGTTTTTCATTGATTGATTATGGGAACAGGTGTAGAAGAGTGGTTTAGTTAAGAAAGTTTTTAAAAAGTCATGTGGAACTCTCTGTGTCCAAAAAAGGTCAACCAGAAAATTTCTTTCCGAAAAAATTTCGAAACCCTTAATTTCAAGCCAGGAAGAGGCCTCGCATCTCATCGTATACATGATATATTTTAAATGCTTTTTAGATACCTAAATTAACGTTCTTTTCGATCCATTCCTATAATTTAAGTTATTCACTCCCTATACCTTGATATACTTCCAGCCCTCTTTGGATACAGGAGGTACCCCCCCCCCCCCCGATAGTAATTGCAGTCAAAAAATACTTTATATTAATACTTTTTCAGACATTTCTATCTTTTTGTCTTTAACGTATCATTGTAAAAAATGTTGTTTAACTCTTGAACCTATTTCATGACTATGCTTAGAAGGTTCTTCCATGCAAAAGCCATAGATTCTATTATTCTCTGAAAGCCTTCCTTGATTGATTGCTTTGTTTATTCTGATTCTGTTTTTACATTTTGCTTGATTGCTCTATCCGATGTTATTGTTCAAGAACGTGTTCAATCTTTTTAGATCAATGTAGTAACAACAGCTCTCAAATTATTAAGTTTTAACTCGAACTTCTACAGTCTCAGCTTGTGATACACTAAAGCTTTTGAAAATTGTTTTTTTCATGTGCGGCCTAAAGGTACGGAGGATTCCCGACTTTCTCGAACCTTCGATATTTTTAACCACCCGCTCACTCGAACCAAAAGGGTTTTCTCTCCCCTTAGTCGAACAATGAAATTTTAACCCCAATTTTCTCGACCTATACGATTTTTAAAACCAATTTTCGTTTCTTTTGGAGGTTCGAGGATTCCAATATCTACAAAACGGCACGTGAGAGATGCAACATAAATAGCGTGACCTTTAACACTTGAATTTATGGAACGCACGTTTTTCATGATTACCTACACGCGACACTTCGCTATTTATAGAACGGCGCATGCGCATGGGCTTTGAAGCATCATGGTCCGAGAGGACTAGAATATGATTGGCTAAGAAATTAATTAAGACCCTAAAGCTTTTTGCAAGTTGTTATCTCTTTGTCGACGATGCATTATTATGAGCCTTCGATCAGTAACTTTGGAAATTGTTTGACGCGATCTTTTAGTTGTCTTAGGCTGGCCAGGAGAACTTGGTTAAACTGCAGGTAAGAGCTTTGTCATCAAGGAAAATGGGCTATTCAGTAAAATTTGTTTAAGGTCGTGGACAATTCCCTGACCTGAACAAAAGATTTGAATCACGGAGAGCATGTATTGAACTCGTTAGTTGGTCAAGAAAACCTCCAAGTTAGCTTAACTCGGGAGCAAACTCCCCATTCTGAAGCGTCCCCATGAGTAGAAGTTGTTGTATTAACAGACTAGGCATATGAAGATCTTAGAGTGTGTGTGAGGTTTTTTTATCATCGTCTTACAGTTCTGTATGAATTTGGATTATCGTGTACATATCAGTGTATTACACCGCACCAAATCAAGTACTACTGTTGAGTGATTATGTGAAGATACGATTAGTCTAAGTGAATGAACAGGAACATAGTTTTTCATCAGTATAAATCATTCTACATTTGTCACTGAGCAAGTGTTTCATTAAGGCGTTATGTTTTCGCCAGAGCTCATAAATTTCAGCCTCAAACCGGTCATTGTTCATTGGGTTATTTTGAAGTCAATTCTGTGTTCTCATACTGGTCGTGTCTCAATGGTGGTTGTCTCAAAGAGAAACTAAAGATTCACAGACCGATCGCGGATGTCCTTTAAACGACTACTGTGTATTATTTAGTTGGGTGCATTTGTCTTACTGTTCGTGGGGCCCACGAGGTGAAGGCAAAATGTCATAGAATTGAGCTCCATCTTCTCGAACCTTCGAGCAGTTTTCAGACCGTTGGTCCCATCAGAATTGACGCTTGAAGTTGCTACATTTAACTGGAAACCTCCAACCAAGAATCATGCTTTTATCTATAATAATCACGTTTATTTCGGTAAATTGGCACAGGTCCTTTGATTTCTCATATGTTAATTTAACTACATACAGATGTTGTCTTGGAATATCATGTATACCCACTCACGTACCTCAGTTTAATTCAGTTGTGGACTCCTGAATTCAGCAGAATATTTTACAGTCTCAGTGCACAGCTGTAGTTCTATTGGTACAGTTAGTTAATTATTGGGTCTCATGTGTTATAACCTAAAAAGCATCTCCGAGTCTGTTAAAGCGAGGTAGACGCTATTTAACAGAGTACTTTCTTCAAATTACTTTCGTCATATACAAAGCAGTTATAGTTGTAAGTTTTATACTTCAAATTGAGATCCATGTGTCTATATTTTCCTCGTGATCAAATTGAGCATGGTTAAACAACCCATGATATTAAACTTTCATTGTGTCCCTTTTGTTTCGTTGCAACCTTTGATTGTTTAAGTATATTTTGAAACTGTTATACCAATTGAAATTGTCTCCTGCAAAGTAACTTTTGATCATTTTCAGTCGATTCACTGCACAAGGGGATTGTTGAGACTGAGTACCTGTGCTAACGGTTGAATAGCGCCGAGAGAGAGTAGCAACACTCAGGAAGGAAACGGGAACGACAACGTCGCTCAAATACATGAAATTGGTGACATTCTAAGCCCTCTGTAGCAAATCAACGGGAAAAAATGATCAAAACCTAAAATTCACGTAAAATATAAACTACAAAAAGGAAATTGAGGATGTCTATTTGGGCCAAAAGAACTTCTACACAACTCCGTTTCATAGGCGGAAAGCTCTAACTTAAACACTCGTTGCCATTTCAACAAGGTATATATACTGAATTTTAAAGACCTCCCGTCGAGATTGCAATCGAACCTAATCTTGGCAACAAGTTAAAATCTTAATTTCATACATTTTTGTACTTTATTTTTCACAGATCACTTCAAGAAAACTGAAATGTCCAGGTGAATTATCGAACAGAAGATATGGAATTCGCAGGCAATTCAATTTGAAATTAAATGCTACTGTTTACATGTTTCAGTAAATGGTTTAAGTTAATGTTTTAACCAGTATTTTACTCGCCTATACAGATAGTGTTTCAGTTTAACAAAAACATCTCTGCCCTGGTGTCTTGCTCTGAGTTTCATGCAGTCATATGCGACAAATATAACACATCATAATTCATCGTTACATGTTTGTTTACTACACGTCTTAACTTGTATCTCTGACGGTCCTGTTCTGAATTTTTTACATTTTGCCAGTTTTCCTTACCATGGCCAGCTCCTTTGTATCGTTTTGTGCCTTCTTGGTCTTTGTGTACATATTGCTGGGGTCTGCTAGAGACCAATTTAGTTCAACAAAACCTACCTTGGATCTGAGATGCTCTAAGTTGAAAACGTTATGTCATCAAACACTCCAGGATAATATATCAGTGTTTTCCAAAAGCAGTCGTTCACATTTTGGAAAGCTGCCATCCAAGTATCTTATCCTCAATGTCACGATCATACTCATTGAGTGTGTTGCTGACGAAAAGATTCAATGCTTTTACAATTATTTAACCATGAAACGAATTAGCGTGGCCGAGTGGTTGACGCCGGACTTGAAATCCGGAGGTGGCGGGTTCAAGTCCCCCTCTGACCACTAAGCTGGAGTTGTTTCTCGACAGACCCTAGTTCAACTCCTCGGTCATGCTTGTAAATAGCCAACTAGTCTGCCTCCCACCAGGTGGGATTTTTAAGCCTGTCGTGTTTAGTTAATACATTTGTTTCTTTCATTTTAAGTGGCATGCTTGTGAACTAGCTAGGTGTAGCTAAGCGCATTTTCCACTATAAACAACAACATTTGAAATTTTTACCAGACTGAATCTTCGATGTTTTTGTGTTGTTTTTTTACAGCATAATAACCAGAGAACTCATTGTCAACGATATTAAACTTTGAAAAATAGTTTTCACTGAAATGTTCATTTAAAAATTGTAAAATTTAAAAATCGCTTGCTGCTGCTGGTAAACAAAGTACCTTTACAGTTAAGAGATCTAGAACTGACAGTTCTTACATTTCTTGGTAGAGTGTTCCATAAGTTTCGAGCGCTCTAGACCGAAATAAAAAAAAATGAACCAAATTTGAAATTACGTGCTAATTGAGGCAGCACACTGGATAGAGGGAATCACTCCATTTCCATTGTTCTTTTCCCCTTTTTGTAAAGATTGACACCGATTTTTTAGGAGGAGCACAATTCCTAATGACTGCGATCCTCACAAAAATTATTGAATTGCAAAAAGTTCGAACAAAACCTTTTCTGGTCAGCTGAGGGTTATCTCCTGCTCACTCTTGCTTTGCTTGCTTGGGTTGCAGGACTATGGACCAAATAGCAAGACACCTTTTCGACAGGTGATCCACAATTTGGACTTGTTTGCCAACCTTTGAAACCGTCAGCGCGATATATTACACTTTACAATCCGATTTTATTCTCTTGCATATAATGGTTTATTACTCTGAATTTTGAAAAAGAGAACGATTGGTTAGGAATAAAATCAATAAAAGAAATTATATATAGAACTCTAATGAGATTCAAGCATTAAATAAAGGAAGTAACATTAATTTGCTTCACCTTGTCATATATTACTGGAGGCATTAAAGCCTTGTTCATATCATTTTAATTATCAAGTGCAAAATTGAGCGGCAGTTTTCTTCCCATCCTAAAATAACCCATGGAAACTCCTTTTCAAGTGTAAATAACCTTTTTTATTTCCGGTTGTATCATTGACGAGTGATTAATCGACACTGACTAGGCATGTCGCCCTCGCTTTGGAAACAGCGAGCGAAGATTTGATGAAGTCTAGCTACTAGCTAGTTCCCTTCACAGCTTATACATTCATATCCCCGCTTGCTTTGAGTAGCTATGGCGTACTACTCGGAATGCGTTTGTTTAGCCGAGAAATGTTTTCAGTGGTTCTGAGCCATTTGGTAAAAATCTTGGTCAGATCATTCACTTTGCTCTTGGGTTGAGTCTTGAAGACGACATTTAAAGGAAAGCTGATCGGGCTGAAGTCTTACAAAGCTCCCCTTCCTCCCAAGGCAGCTTCAAGCAGAACTACACCCTTTTCTTGAATTAAACCAATCCCCCTTGCATACGGTGGCCGCGCCCGCAATACGAGCGGCAGTCAGAACTGAATTGTCCTTCCGAAACGACACAATAATAGCCTTTCTCTTCGCAGCTGGCAAAAAATAAAGACAGTTACTAAAGTTGCTTTGGCCTCTTCTAATACTTAAGCCGAGAATTCTGGGTTAATTTGACGGCGAGGAACAATATATTTTGTTCAAAATGGCACAACTATTTTCCTACTTGGCGAGGACGATCCGTAAGAACGAGTTGCGGGACGCAAGCGACCAATTTCTGGCGCCAAATTAAAAGCTTGGAGAGACAAAATGTTTCATGTTTTTCACTTTTTACAAACAGGCATGGTTTTTGGAATTATAAATCTCTTTTTGTGGATATTAAATGCTGTCTACGTCTCCAGAGATAAGAATTTTCCCCACTTCAATACCCTTCCAGCTAACATGCATTGGACGTCAAGACTTTTTCTCGTCTGCTGAATCCTGATTGGTCAATTCAAATTTCAGGCGCACTCATTTCGTTGCAGAACTAATAACAAAATATAATATTTTAATTGACCACTCCCCCGAGTGGCTTTTCAGGACCAATGAAACCAATTGATGAAGCAAATAATGCAAATGAACATAACATGGCTAAAAATCCCAACTGGCAGGAGGCAGACCAGTCGGCCATTTACAAGCGTGGCCGAGGAGTTGAACTCGAGTCCACCGTGAAACGACTCCAACTCCAATGCTTCCTCTATTGCAGAGGTTCAGTTCACGCCAAAAATGTCTATCAATCAATTGCCGGTCAGGTTTTTCCCGGGATCGAAAACACCAAGACGAAAAGCTACCCTCTGATTGGTACAGAGTGTACAATATCCAGTCTGATGCATACAACTACCATGATTCCCTGCTGCATCTGCAGGTGCATCTCATAAATGGAACTGGCCATTGTGACAGATTAAAGAAGAAATCCAGAAATTTTTTTCAAGTATTTTTCCTAGTTAAGAGCCCTCTATAGAATGATTCAATAGCGAAAGAATAGAAAAGCCACAAAAAAGTTTACATTTAACGGATCCATATATGATCTATGATGAATGATCCATGGCACTCTTGTCATTGGAAATTTATCTTCTGCGACACTTACACGGCGCTAAACTCACAAGCAGCAAATTGACCTTTCTTTTTATGAGACATCTGATTGACAAAACGCGATTTCGAGGTGAAAAGGAAAGGTGAAAGCAATAGATAAAGGGAAAATCACTGTTTTATCGATAAATTTCAAAACCCCGTGTTGTGTTGTCGCTCTAGATGGTATCAAAACAAGTCAGTACTGTTAACTAACTTGCTGAATTTTGCCTGAAGGGTTGCTTTCACTTAACCACTGTCGATATTAATGGTTCCAAAATTATTTACTTCTTAAAAGTCCGCCGAGAAGTCCGCAGCCGTCAACTATCTTGCTGAACTTTGCTTGAAGGATTGCATTCACTTAACCAGTGCTGATGTTAATGGTGGCAAAATAATTTAACTCTTAGAAGTCCACATTTGTCAACTATCTTCCTGAACTTTGTTTCAAGGATTGCTTTTACTTAACCACTGTCGATATTAATGGTGGCAAAATAATTTAACTCTTAGAAGTCAACAGTTGTCAACTATAATTATTGCTGAACTTTGTTTGAAGGATTGTTTTCAATTTACCACTTTCGATATTGACGGTGTCAGAATAATTTATTCCTTAGAATTCCAGAGCTGTCAATTAACTTGTTAAACCTTGGTGAAGGGGTTGCTTTTAGTTTACCACTGTTGATATTAATAGCGGCGGAATAACTTATTTCTTAGAATTCCAGAGTTTTCAATTAACGTATTGAACTTTGGTGAAAGGGTTGGAGACCCCGCCTTACGACCAACCCCGTTAATACGACCACCTCGTTATTACGGCCACTTTATTCTGGCCCTAAAAAAAGCTCAATCAGTCATTTTCCTATTTAAAGAACCCCTTTAATACAACCACTCCGTTAATACGACCAATTATCCATGGCCCGAAGGCGGTCGTATTAACGGGGTACCACCGTGTACCTTCAATTAACTGCTTAATGTTAGACTAATATTGGGTGTGGAAATTTTGAAGCCAAAACATCCCCTCAACTTGGGCGCAACTGAATGCTTTGACTTTCGCAAACTAATATTTGAAGTTTCTTTAGGGATTTTATGCTAGCTTTGATCATGGCTCACTGTGTCCTTTTTACTTCAACAATAAGCGACATAAACAGACGAAAACTTAAACATACTGGAAAATATTTTTCATATTAAAGACCAGCCATTTCAAGCAAATAAATTGAACTGACTTTGAACGCTGCCGCAAAAAAAATAATAATAATAACCTTCACCTTATCAAGGTCTTAATGATTCAACCTTTCAGTATTGGGTTTATTTTCGGGTTAGTAGGCCAGCTGGGGTTATTTTTGGATGCCGAATGTTGTGTCTAAAACATTGTAGATGCTTTAAACGTAGAAAAGTGGGGGCGTAGCGACCATATACGCAGGTACTCGCAAGCGTACTTCCGGAAATCCAAAATTTATATATTTTTAGCGAAAAACGTCTTTAATAATTAAGGCGGCTGCTGGTTTGACAGTCTCTAGTCCCCAATATCAATTATCGTAAAGGTTGGCACTTAAACAACATTAGTTATCAAATACTCAGCGTTTTTCCAGTTTTTCTTTAAGAAATTGTTCCTTGGAAAACGTGGAAACCCCAAAAATATAAATTTCGGCGAAAACCCCACGAGGGGCTCACAGCTTCGGCGCTCCCTTAACTTTTTCTTCGGTACATACTCTCCACGGAAAATGGACGCTACGCCCCCGATCAAAGAAGCCAAAGCAAGAAAATGTATACAGTCCTATAATTATTTGAAAAAAAAAACGTCTTCCAACGGTAAGGTCTAATATTTTTTAGTCTCGCGACATAGGAGCCATGCATGGGCCTGGGCCCCGTTTCTCGAAATCCCCGGAAACTTTTCGGGCTCGTAAAGCCATTTTTAGTTCATCTGTATCTAAACACGGAGTAGTGTATACGCCTGAAACTTCTTGTATGAAGGGAACCTGTGTTCATATTAAGAATACATGAATAAAATAGCTCTGTAATCATCAGGTTCGAGATTTTGCTATGGCTTTCCGGGCCCGAAAAGTTTCCGGGGCTTTCGAGAAACGGGCCCCTGGCCCGATATGCCGCCGAAGCGAACCTAAAAAGTTCAATCCTCCGTAGGAAAGAAGATGGCCGTTGAACATTTTACCACAATACCATGCGGACCTTACATAGCCCATAAAGTACACAGAAAGCCAAATTTTTGCAATGTTTGTTCTCGCGCTGACGACACAGTGTATCCTAGGGTTTGAAGATGTTAGAACTTTTTTGTAGTTTTCGTACGCTAAGAATTATCGGTAAATGAACCAGTCGCTATCTTGTTTGTTACGGAGGATTATGTACAATAAAAAGAATTTTGTCAGACGTTTGTTGGATATCTGACGATTTTAAGTAGTTTTGACTTACCGCCACCGTAATGTCCGGAAAGTTTTGACATGAATTATTCTTATGTGCACGTAAAATTGTTCAGACGCTAAGTCTTTTTCAAAAAACAAGCTTTCAAATCATTATACTCGCACGAAAGTGAAAGCCTTTTTTTATATAACCGGAGTAATTTATAGTTATCAACCATTCTTGTTTCGGATGTTTCTTTTTTATATCAAAGGTACAAAACGGGTGCTTTAGTTGCCAGAAAAATGTACAGGACCATCATATCAATCATATTCAACATACAAACTTATCTATTCAACAATTATGCTACGAGCGCGCGTTGGATATGAGATGGTAGATAAGTTGGCCATAATCAGCTCAATCTAGCAAGCGCGAATGGAATAATTGTTTTATTAAAAACGCCCCCCAAAATATAGAAAACTAAACTAAAATAAAAACAAGAACCCTCCAAAAACTCACGCGCACGCTTACCATATTTGTAGAGCGTGGTATAATGGCTCATAACCCATGATGGCTAAGCCAATGAAAACTCGCGAATTGCATGCATTATCCAATGATCAAGTTTTTAATAATTTGTATTATAATGTATTGTATTTTTGGATTTATCTAAGAGAGGGCCACAAGTTTGTTAATGAAAGTCCACTATTGTGTGTTAATCCTCGATAAATAAGGGCTTTATCTCATCTTATCTGAACTATACTAACAAACAAATGTTGGCCTCATGTAGACACTACTGTAATCCAAGAAGAAATAATGCCGAAAAGATCTAGTCCGGATCTCTCTTTAAGTGTGATATCAGCAACTTTAGACACCACTGAGTGATTTATTCAAAATTGATGAAGGATTTAGACTATTAAGTTATATCTTTTAAACAAAGCTGCCCATTGGACGATTGACGAATCGATTGTTGAGTAATTGATTAATTGATCGATCGATCTTTTTACGATAACTGCAGAAATTCTCGTGCGCTCATTGGCTAATTTCATTGTCAATAAGCGGACAGACACATGAATTTATAACTTATACGCTACATCAACGAGCGAGAGCGGACAATTTGACAATTTGTTCTTGTAAAAAAAGAAATTGAAGTCACTTTTCATGCGTCTGTCCAGTTATTGACAATGAATTTGGTCATAACATTGTCATAGTAGTCTGCGGATCCACAACTACTTTGACAATGTTATGACGAAGTTCATGATCAGTAACAGGACAGACGCACGGAAAACTAACGTCGATTTGTCGAGTCGATCTATTGAGATTGATTCTTGTTAAGGCACCGTCCACTCTACGTTGGAGGAATTTGAAAATGTAGCATTATTTCGACTGTTAGGCCTTCCGTCCACACTAATCCGTCACGAAAACGGAGCTTTTCGAAAACGCACATCAAACCGGAGGAATTTGAAAACGCCGGCTTTTCGTTTTCGTGTGGACAGAAAACATTTCAAAACGGGAGCTTTTCGAAAACGATGACGTCATCATGTGATATCCCTGACCGAGTTTTCCTCAAACACAAATCCGAAATGACCGGTGATTGTTGCGTTTTTAAATTCCTTCGGCGTAGTGTGGACGAAAAGCATTTGATGCGTTTTCAGAGTGAAACCTCCCTTTTCAAATTTCTCCAGAGCCTAAGAGTGTAGGGTGACGGTGTAGAACGAAAGAGAAGTAGCAGCAGCAGAGCAGCAATAACAACAACAACAACAACAACAACAACAGGATCGTCATCATCGTCCTCAACAACAGTATGGTTTATTTGCTTCTCTAGTCACCAAAAATATATCAATCATATCAAACTATTTCTTGTATAAAATAACCATACGAACTAAGTAAAGTTAAGATAGCCAAGCAGTCTTTGACCGGAAAACAAATTTGGCTGAACCAATATTGTTCTGTAACACAAACTCACATGCACAGACCCCGGTAAGAAATGGTGCCAAGTTGGGCTTAGGTCATACAGTAGGAAAACACGACAGTGAGACTCTTACCAGAGCTACGGTAAGCAGTGGTGGATCCAGACCTTCAGCTAAGGAGGGAGGGGGTTGCTCGCCCTGCCGGCGTTTCTTCCTTCTGCGATTTTTTTTTTTACCCAAAGTAAGAGGAGTCCTGGCCCTGCGGGCCCCTTCCCTAAATCTGCCACTGAACTAAGGACAGGTTTACCTTGTTTGACAGAACACAGCTAGAATATGGCAAACTTATTTCTATATTCAAGGAATCTAAACTGCAAAATACCCTCAAAAATATGGATTGATATTTTATTCTTGTATTCTAGTGTGGGGAGCTCAATCTGTTTGCTAATCACGAACAGAGTTGAACATTTAATTTTTTTATACCTTTTTAGCAAGAGCAACGCTTAATTCATCATAGACAGAGTCACAATGTGGGGAACGATCGTATCAACAATGCTTGCAGATTACTGTATATTGGGTTTTACTAAGCTTTTTATAGTTTTCTTTTGCCTTTGTTGTTTCACTTAGCTTCCTCAAATAAAACATCTTTTCAACATGAAATGCTTACTGGCGTTGATCGATCGATCTGACTGACTGACTGACTGACAGACAGACTGACTGACTGACGGACCGACTGACTGACTGACTGACTGACTGACTGACTAACTGACTGACTGGCTGGCTGACTGACTGACTAACTGACTGCTTGACTGACCAGCTGACTCAAATGGCTAACTGAGTAATTAACCGTTTCGCTGGTTGGTTGGTTGGTTGGTTGTTTGATTCATCGTGTGTTTGAACTTTAAAACTAGGCTCTTCCTTGACGAATGATCTTTCCAAGCTGTGTAAAAAGGCTCTCAGATCACGATAAAAGTCTCCAATCACACTGCTTAAAGAGAGTGATTGAAGACTTCCATCACATGACCCTGAGTGCAGTACAAGCTCCAAACTCTGTCCAAGCAAACTTCTGAAAATATTGAAAAACAGATCGTTTGTCAAATCTCTTGCTGGATAAATATGCCGTAAAGAATGATAATAAATACCAGTGTCAAACCATACAGCCGGGCAGAAACCCATACTAATAAGGGGACACAGACTAACAGAAAATACAAAACTGAGAAGACTAAGATATCTACAAATGTGACTAATACAAACTGCAGTCTTAAACTGTTTTAAAGATAGCTTCTGTCAAGTTTTTTAGCAAATCACAACACTTTCGGAGTTTGAATCACCTTGATTCCCAGAATGAACCACTTCTCGAGAGCTGGGAAAAGATTTTCTGTCGTAGTTCCAAAGTGACTAGCTTTCGCTGCAAATGAAAAGACAAAAAATTCATGTAGATAATTTTCACTCCATAATATTACATACACTTTATTGAGCACTACTGATAAGGGTTTTTCGCATCAATATTTAAATACAGAAAATAAATAATTAACAGACATAACTATAGGAAAACTATGCACTCATGGTTAGTGCGCTCGACTCCGGACCGTGCATTCCGAGTTCAAGCCCTGGCCGGGCACATTGCTTTGTGTTCTTGGGTAAGACACTTTACTCCCACAGTGCCTCTCTCCACCCAGGTGTATGAATGGGTACCGGCGAACTTAGCTTAATGCTGAAGTAACCCTGCGATGGACTAGCATCTCATCCAGGGGGGAGTAGAAATACTCCTAGTCGCTTCATGCTACAGAAAACGGGATAAGCTCCGGCCTGATGGGCCACTTGGCTCGTGTTTAGACGTTAGCTTTACTTACATTAATTAAACATTTCATAAAAACCTTTTATTAGTGTCTGTTTAAGAACCTTATAATATTCACTTGTCAGACCTTTGAAAGGTGACACTCCTAACTAAAAGTGACCTCCTTCGGCGAATTCCTTTTGTAAAGTTCGCCTGAAAGCTTGAAGTTTTAGGCGGCATGAAGAATGAGAGCGAAAGAGGGAAACGGCTGTATCTAAATGAATTCAAAATGATTGTGGAAGAAATGTACTGGAATGATCAAGCATGTCACCTTGTCGTTTTAAGTTCCACTGCAGCAAAGTTCCCTTGTCCACGCCCGTTGTTCTGACCCTTGGCTGTTTATTTGCTAACCTTATCTCATGGCCGGTCAGGCAAACAAGCTATTGGAAGAATAAGACTCAAATGAGAATAAACGAGTGGTCAGGCTTGAAAATGGCTTCTCGTTAATGCAATTACAAAGTCAGAAACCTTGAGGTGATATCGTGAGGCCTTGAGGTAATGTCTTGATTTGCCATCAAATTTTCAAAACCAGCTAAGATAAATGGAGGGCATTCAATACTGAGAACAGATATTTAGATCTAGGGACTAGCTGACTACAAGGTTGAGAAATAGAAAGGAAAATAAGCATAGCCATTTTTTCTTTCATACTTACCAACAAGTTATCAGGCAGCAGTTGAAAGAGCACATTACATTTGCTCCAAGTTCACTTGCATTTCGTATTATTCTTACTTTTTGGTGGCCTGTAGACGTGAAAAAATTTAATTGTGAAACAGAAAAGGAGTATAGCAAAACAACGGCGTTGAAACCGGAAAAGGTGGGGTGATTCCGCAATATCCATTTAGAGTTCTTAGAGCTTCGATCGCCTACCTCCTTTACATGTTACAGAACTTTAGCTTGCAGATGGCAAATTATTTCATGCTTACCCCTTTGGTGCACAAATGTATGTAGCTTAGTTTCCAAGGCATATTTCCAGAGCGCTAACTGTAGTTTAAATCGTTATAGCAAGCCTTTAAGAATTAATTCTTAAGCGAGTAAAGGACAAAGAAGCTCCCAAGGCCTATGTTTGTCTAAACGCAAACTCGAAAGGTCACACACACCAAGGCTAAATATTTAACCAAGAAAACAACAATGGATGTTACAGCTATTTGTAACATAGAGTGGTTCCATTTATTCGATTTATTGTAAAAAAGCCCATTTACAGGGGAAACGTCATTAACATCGACATTCCTCAGTAGTGAGCTTTCTGCTAAGCCGGTAGAGTTTGTCACTTGAAATAAAGAATTACCTTATCTTACATTACCCTACCTTAATAACGAAATGCATCTAAAGCCATCTTTCACGTGTGCATGTATATCTATGTTATTACAATAGTGAACTTTCTGCTAAGCAGAGTTTGTCACTTGAAATAGAGAATTACCTCACCTTACATTACATTACTTTACCTCAATGACGAACTTCATGCATCCAAAGCCATCTTTTAGATAGTGGTTCCGTTCATCTGAGTTTCATGTTTTGCTGCATGAGTAGTAGAAGTTTTATTAATCTCGAGTATTTTTATAAATGAATCACCCAAGTTAAATTCGATTTTAAAATCGGGTCGAACCCCGGCAACAGAGTCGTTGATGTTATACAAGAAGGATCTCCGTGTTGCTTAGCATTTGTTTTCTCAGTACCTTCCTGGTTCTTCGTTCTTCAGTAGATCAATAGCACCTTTTTATCTTCATCCTTTGCTTATATTTACCATTATTCTCTGACTGAACTTATGTTTAAAATAGACCAATTTAGTCCTTCGTCGAAAAACGCCAATGCAACGGGAACTTCATTGCTTGAAGTTTTTGGACTTTTACATAGGTACATATCGATGGCGAAAGGTTGCCACGCTTATGGTTGAGGGCATTCAGTTCCAGCGCGAATTTTTAAATGTAGTTTTTTTTGTATAATTTGTATGAAATTACTGACTAAAATAAGAGCAATCAGCATCGTTTGTATTGAGTTTTAATAAGCCGTCAGAATCATACGAGCTAAATTCGGTGACATTTAAATCAAACCGACAACAACGTACGATGTTGATAACTGAAGTGAATTCAGCAGTGGCCATATTGAACCATACCCAGCCGAGAACTGCTCGTGTGCTCTCCCCGTCGCTTTTAGAGCAATGTAGATCAATTTTCGTCTACCCTTTCGCTTCAATTTATAACATTGGTAATCTATTTATTGAATCAATAAAACGTATTGCACATCGTTCTACTGTAAAACGTAGAACCGAAAACAATTCCCAATAGTCATACCCGCGAAATAAAATTCAAGCTGAATACGCTCGACTGAAACAGCAGAGAACTCTTTCGAAGCTGACTTGGCGCCACAAGGCTCGGCTATGGTTTTAAGCTATTGTAAAAACAAACCCAGTTTATATATGGCAGGACCGTGCTTTTTTCGAATAATTTACAACCTTTTATCGTCTCCTTACAACCTTGAATTCAGTGTCAGTTGAGTAAATCTTCACTGAGTCATGGTTGAACGTATTCGAACGTGAATCAGCGGAGTCGAGCAAATTTCGGTGAAGCACTCGCGGGAAACTGGCTGGAAATTGACTTGTCCTTGACGTATTTAGTGGGACTTTACACACTGAATTGTATTAATGTTTTTCTACAGTGTAGCTGAAATCTGAGAGAAGTGTTGGGAGCCTCGAATTGGCCGGAAATTTTACCTTGTCGAGTATCAGTTCGGACTATTGTTCAAAGGCGGACATCATCACCCTCAGAAGTATCCGGCGCTTAAGGTCTTGTGTTTGACTGCGTTTTGACCCGGCAGTCAGTCAGTTCTTGTGAGCTAAGAAACTCTGTATATTTCCCATTGTATTTCCGATTGGTGGGATTTTCCCACAGATTGAGATTTCTCGATTTTGTTCCAAGTCGCGAAAGCACTACTGAAAAGTCAGCCATTATCTAGTCAATAAAAGACTTCAAACGCAATTGTGAAAATGGAAAAATCACTGTTTCACCTACGATGTAGCTTTCTCTGTGGTGAATTATTTTGCTCAGCGCTTGGTATCCCTAAATCATTCGTTGTAAGAGATTTCCCTAAGTTTTAAAGCATGCTCAGCTAGATTTTATCCCAAATAAGCTTGCTACTGTAAAATCAAACTTACCTAAATGTTCCCTTCAAAGTTAATCCTCGTCGCAGATCCTCTTCAGCTTTATATCCAGATGTTCCTTCTCGATCCATAAGGCTCGAACTCGTTCAATTTCTTTCAAGGCTTTGTTCTCCCCCAGGATTACAAGACGTTCTGCAGTAACATCAGAACACTATCTCCACCTCGAAGCATACAGTTCAGAGGAAGCGTACGCTACAGTTTGCTACGAAGACATGACTCCAAGCTGGATTACAACTAAAGCTTTTCACATAGTACCTATATAAAATTTATATGCCTTGATATAACTTGATTTATGCCTGTGACTCGCAGTTTTACCACACCGAGCAAGAAAATAAATATTTAAAAAAATCGTCATGGTCGCATACTACAAGAAGCTAAGTGCAACCTCGGTTTCACGACACCCGGTCAAGACTTCATGATTTTTGTTGTTGTTGTTGTTGTTTTCTGTTGCAGCAAATCGATTCTTCTGCAGTTCCTTAGTTAACACATGTGGTAAACCAGGGAACCCGTTTAAAAGTTTTCTATCGTGATATCAAATAATAAAACAGTTTGACTCTTCCCAACTTACGCTAGGATAGCTTGCGTAAAGACTTCATTCAGGGTATCTGTGACAGCTTTATGTCTATAGCAGGTTGTCCCTGAAGCTTTTTTTTGCTTCAAGTACACACAGATGCTGTAGAATTGCCTTGGCGTTGAAACCACTGGCAGGATTCTTCAAGTTAATGCATAACGCCGATGTTCAGGAGAGTTTTATGCGAGGATACTACGTTCTCTGACGCTGTGTCGATTTACGGTGGAATCGTAGCAAAGCCGTGCTCGCTCCGCCACTATTGTGGCATCGCCAGAAATTCACTTCCCTGGAGGTCGTAGAGGGCTCCCACTTTAGCGGGAATTACTCTTGAAAATGAGATTTGAACTCCGTAAAAAAGCGAGGGAGTTCGTTGAGATATATTTACCGCGTGTCTAGCGATAAAAAAAAAAACAGCTAAGATGCTAATTTTTCGCTTCTTAACAGTAAAGTGCGTGGGTGGCGCTGAGCAAGACTGATCATATCTGGCTTTCTATTGGTCGGCGCTTGAAATTAAAATGACTACGAAGTCGAACTTTATCTTTTCGTATAATTCCCCAGAATATTCAACTGTCAGACATAAATATAAGTCTGTTGTGGAAGATTTCGCTTTCAGCATGAACGGAAAAAAAATCCGTCCAAACAAACGTCTGACAATGCCCGATCGCAATTTCAGTATTGCATCATCTCTTTGGGGGCAATTGTAAATTTATCGCGTCGAATTTAGCCTTTTTCCTTGCACGTGAAAAACGAAACAGGAGTGTATCGATAGATTACCCATTTATTGCTGTTTCATTGAGAGCATTAAGCCAGCGAATAGAGTAGAAAATGAAACATTTTCCGTTAGCGGCCCACGAAAACTAACTCATTATGCATGACACAACGAAAAAGCTAAACGCTATTTTTAGCTTCCAAAAATAAAAGTGGTTGATTTTCTATTGATAATGGAAGAAAATGCGCCGTATTTGCTGAAATCTATATTGTCTCCGTTCAAACAGCTGCATTTTAAGGGAGCATTTATAATATAGAATTCCCTTCGTAGACTGCTTCAATTTTATTGCTCGATTTTCGTAGGTTTTTCCACCCACGCAACTCGCTTACAAATAAAGAAAATGACTGAATTATTCATTAGTGGCGGACAACGCTAAAAATAGACCTCAAGCTGCCTAATGTACCTGTATTTCAGGATAAGTTAAAATTGCGCTGTATCAGAGGGCATTTGTCGACGCAGTTATCTATTAGCACGTTTTTTTTTTTTTTTTTTACAATACACGATTAGTAATTTCAGTTTATTTTAGGCCTGTAAAACGGTCAATTCTTTCTTGAAATTTCTCAGTAAGCATTTTGCTTTACAGTGCCGGTGTTTCGAAATCCTCATGTGAATCTGCAGGCAATTTCCCGCCATTTTCAGGAGAAATGCACCATTAGGGAGGAAGTAGATTTAATTCCTCAGTACGTATTGTGCAATATCTCGTACCAAAATAACTTGGATCCAAATTTACATTCACCAATTGATACGAATTTTACTCGCTTGGCTCGCTAATAACAACATTTCAGTGTTTATTTAGACTGGAAGAAGAAACTTCTGTTCACACGGGTTTGTAAACGAAAGCCACAAAGCAGCGAAAAGAAAAAAAAAACAGAAAAAAGAACGTGCGGCCTTGCTTTTTCTTCTGTAAATTACGGCTCTAGTAAGAATTGCTCGCTATCTGGTTTTAATCCCACCTGGTTTTCTCTCTGTATTTTTTTTTTTTTTTTTTTTTTCTTGTTTCATATCACTTAATGTTTTGTTTCATAAGGACACATCTTTGGCACGCGAATTTGTTACGGTTTGTTTCAAACCGTGTAAAAGTCATTTAACGCATCAATTTGGTTTGTCTGAAACAATACAAATCGAGTTAAAACAAGAAAGGAATACAACATGGCGACTTATGAACCTCTCTATGCACCAACTGCCGTGCACTAATTCTATTTGTGTTCAGTTATTTTGCCGAACCTCTTTTCAGAAACACTATCATTTTACAGGTGTGGCTAAACTTGCTGGATTGTCATTATTTCAGCCGGGGTAAAGCACGATGTTCGCGGTCTTGCCGATGGTAGATACATATCACCTTTATAATTGATTGGGTATTAGCTTCGCCTGTAGGTTGCAGGTGAAATGAAGCTGACAGACACCCAAATAACGTCAGGAGCTAGGAAAATGTTCCGTTTTTATTTTTTTTGTCGAGTCGAAACAAATTCCTTTTAATCCTTGTAAGCTAAATCAGAGAACAGCAATTGATTTGGTTGAGTAAGCTGAATAAAGCCCTTGTAGATATGTATATAAAAAAGTTCTCTGAAAGGTTTCCCTATGTATTAACTTTCTCCCAATATAAATTTAATATTAAAAAAACAGTGGATTGCTAAGGGGCATGAATTCGACTTCTATAGAAATATAAGGGAAAAAATAATAATTTCAAGTGACTGTGTGACGGACTGATCACATCAGTTTTAAAGATGTTAATTTTTATTTGAAAACAAGAGAACAACTTCACATTCAACTCAAGTAGACAAACTGGTTTTATAGCAGGGCAAATCAGTGGTTTTGGTCGTTCAGTCCTTGAAACTCAACTGAAACATGTTTTGGAAAGATGAACACAAAATTAACAGCAAACATAGCTTAAGAAATTCAAAGTGGTTGCTCTTCTGAAGCACAGCTTTTCAGCTGATCGAAATTACCAGAGGTGAGGAGTGATTTTTCCGCCTCTGTTTTATAACAGACTCTATCAGTTATCTTTTAATAGTTCACCGTTCCTACGAGGTTGGCCATCGCTAGCAAGCTGTTAGCTGTGTCCAGAGGCAACATTTTTGCCTAAAACCTCAATACATATATATAATAAACTGGAGAGCAACGACTTTTGCCTTTGCTTACGTCTTTTAAGATCACGATATTCGTCAGTTAGTTTCCCAATGACGTGAGTTCACCGTGTGGGTGGGGATTTATGCCGAAGGAACATATTGTGGAACGGCAAACTCTGCGCGTGAGAACTTTGAGGGCAAAGAATTTGACACCCATGTACGTTAGCAGCACTGTTAACTTGTTATGTACGATGTTGCGGGCAAAACACTCTATAGAAACGAGAGGCAAATATAAAAATAAGAACAGACTTTGGAATAGAAGAAAATCTTATTTGCATTTTGTAAATAAAAGTCTAACAAACTCTTTGAAAGGGTTGCAATTATTCGGGGTGGGGTGAAGATTATTTAGGCAGTTTTATTCAAGTTATCGTGATAGTCAAGACTGAGAAAAATCCATTCAATTTTTTTGTTTTCAATCGGAGTTGTACATACAAAACGATTAATGTAATCGAATGAGTCAGCTCAATTTGATCTAAAACTGTTTTTTTTTTTTGTTTGTTTTTTTTTCCATTAGGGGCATTGTTTTTAAGGGAGGGGTATTGTTTTTATGGTTGAGTGGTGTCTCAGATAAGTTTAAGTTAGTTCAGACCTCGGATAACTTGCTCTTAAACATGCATTGAAACCCGCCCGAAGAAGGAAAAACCGAAGGAACAAACAAAGGATACTTATGGTTAGAAACAAACCAAGGAAGGAGGGACATAAACGGGGGAGAAAATAAAGAACGAACTGGCCGAGAGTAAGGAAAAACGGGAACAAGGGTTTGGAGGGAATAAACTAGACATCAAAGAAGCGAACGAGTGAACGAAACTAAGGAAGAAGAACTGAAGAAAGAAAAGAACGACTGCCAAACGAATAGACGCCAGGGCGAGCATAGAGTGTCACAGTTAATGAACTTGAAACGAAAAAGGCAACATCCTCGCAGAAGTTCTTTCGCCTAGTGGTTAAATTAAAGTTTTGGTGTTCTAATCACCCGCAGATCAACATATTCAGCGTGTTCATTGGCATAGAAGTGTGAACCCAGTGATCATTCTTAACAAATCTTTCATGTAGGTTAAAACTGAACTCGAAGAATAGCATGAAACAGCTATACATCGCTCCGACAAAATGAGTCTCAAGCATAGAATCTGACAATAGAGATTAATTCTTCTGGCTGCTATAAAAATTAACACGATATTGTGATTTGCCTTGTATTTTCATATCTAAGCTGCGACTTTTTTTCGCAAAACGTTTAACTCAACAGAACCCATTGAGCTTCATTAAACAACGACTAAAATAATGAAATCAAATTCGGTTGTCTTTAAAGCAGAGAACGTCCGTTCCTGTGTTTTGTGGCGTAACTCCTTATCGCCCAGGGAGTTCGCATTTTAAACTTCAATGGAATAAATTTTAAATAAGTAATGAATGTTTTTAACAAGCTTTTTAACGCACCTTCATATTTACACTGAAGTTATAATGGCCACGGTGATTCCTTTTTCTCGTCCACTGATGACAAAGACACTTGCAGCCTCCTAAAAACCGAAGCAGCTTACCTCGTGCCACACTCCGTTTCATGTTCCACTATCATAACATATAACAACTGCAGGCTATTGAATCCCAGTGTATTGTGTTTAAACATTATTTTTGGTGTGTTGAGTATTGAAGTCTTCTAGATAATCTAATCATTCTTTCATGAGAGCATTCAATGCTTGTCAGAGTGACTTCAATGGCAAAAACAAATTGACTGAGTTCGAAAAGAACACTTACAGATGCTATGCGAACGAAAAAACTTGTCGCCACCCGAAGTTTCGGCGCCAAACTAGGAGCGTTGCAAATGAGGTTAGACATGAATGATTAAGTTGCACGGCAAAAGCGAAAGCAAACTTTGGAAGAGTGTAGCAGTGGTGCGAGAGACTTTCAAACATGAGTTTCATCATGATCTTCAAAGCGCAGTACAAGCTAAGTTACGTTCTCCCGGCGATCGAAAGTCCACCAACTAAAATTAAAATTTTGGTCACCTGCGAGCAGATTGTCGAAATTAAAACACACTCCCAAACGCAGTGGATATCGGGTAGGATAACGCAGTTCGATCCAAAAGTTTTCTTACTTACTTGCGTCTTGTGGCAGCCTTCCCTACATGATATTGAATAAAGCACCATCTTGGTGTTCTCTTTTAATGACAGGTTTCTCGCGAAACTGAGACTGGCGTACAAGTTGCGTGCATTTGTGAATGTAAAGCTGGCTGTGTCGGCCATAGTGTATATAAGTCAGTTTTGCGTGGGAGGGAAAGTTATTCAGGCTCTTTTTCCTTAGCTGTCATATGTCATGAGCTGTGCTTCTCAAAATACATCTGCAGCAAAAAAAAAATAAGGGAATGGCAAAAAAGCAATTACTTGAATTAATCATGCCTACAAAGGAGTGCTTTCGCTGCACAATATTCTTCGAGTTTTACTGGTTTTAAGCGAGAGTTTTAGTATACGATACATTTAAAACCAACATTGCCATATTTACCTGGGAATTAGGCTAGCTTTTTCCACCATTTCAAATCGATTACATGGCATATTAATTCATTTGAGCAATTTGCACTCGAGTTACGTGTTCTAATGTCTTCTTGTTATGTCTTCAATACAACCAAAAGCCGCAACCAAAAGCCGCAACGCTGGGGAGTTATTCAATCCCTATCGCCGATCGCTCGCCAAAGATTAACTTTTTGCATTGCGTTTGTGTTCCAATATACAACAAAATTTTCGAACTGTCATCTAGCAGTTTTGTTCTAACTTATCATCATTAAAAGGAATGTATTTTGCGTGTGCGTTCGCGGTTTTCCGACGCATGGAGAAAACGCACTGTCATTTTGTTTTGTTTTTTTCTCAGTAACGAGTGCCAACCATTGAGGACTGTGAGCAAGACCGGATTTCTTTCACAATATAAATTGCAGTTCCACAATTGCATGTCCTCATTCATGTGAACAAAACTGAAGTTAAATCAATCGCCGATCTAAAAATGTGCATGTCATTCAATATTAAAATTGGCTACAACAAGCAAAATATCATAAAGGTTAAGAAACATTGAATAAAACCTAGGCTTTTTTAGAGGCCAAGGATAATTTACCAGGTAGCACGTTGAAACACTGAGAAAACTGTAATAAGACATTTTGTTTCCCTTGAATTTTACACTTTCATAGTTTTCTTACACAAAAAGCACACAGATGAATATGGCTTTTTCCTTTGTTCGGTTTGTCCATCTCTATAAAAAGTTTCGTTTGCCTTCGACCTCTCTCTCAAAAAAGTGAGTCGATCGTTTGGAAATTTGACAAGAAGCAAATGAATTTTTCCAAGTCAGCCATGACTGATAGTTTGCATCAAAGCAATCATTAAAAGATGTTTGGGGGTGTCTTTATGAACTGAAGGCTGATTTTGATTACAGAGTCACTTAAAGATGACGTTTATTCACTTGGGAACATCTGAAAATGGGCAACATTTTATGGGAGTGACTGTCACAGAAAAATAGCTTTGTTTGCCTAAAAGCTACCAATTTTACGTTGGAGAGGTTAGTATTTTCGCTTTCGAAACCCTTATGGCCACAAATTTGTAGCGAGAGGAACTATTTTTGGCAAACAATTTCTCAGTTTGAAAACCAGCAATAAACTTCTTGGATAAAGAAAGGTTTATAACAATCAGTGAAGGGTAGAAATTAACTCAAGCGTTGAGCTAATGGTTTGGCATGCTGGAGTGTGGATCTAGCGGTCTGGGTTCTAGAGCTCTGGTCTTGGTCGGTGTGCCGTGCTTGCGTGAAACGTTTAACTGTCACGTGACCCCTCACCGTTCAAGGGTATAGAGCCCCGGCCAAACGATCGCAACATTTCGACACAACATACTGCGCAACATTGTTGGCACAGTATTTGCAAGCCCCGGCCAAACGATCGCAACAACTCGTCCCAACATATCGCAACATTGCTGGTCGCAACATGTTGCGTGCCTTTGGCCACCCTATTGTGACGTGTTGTCGAACTAGTGCGCATGCCCTGGCGCAACATTGTTGCTCGAACCTGGCCAAACGAATACAACATCATGCAACATCCACAAATGTTGCTTGAAAAATTTGACCATTTTCAAACTTGAGCCAACAACACCCAACATGTCGCAAAACATCGCAACACGTCGCAACCGCAACACCACTGTTGATGTTTCAGTTTCTTTCTCTTCTTCTTGGCCTGTGTCAGAGGCTGAATCTCTCTTCAGTGTTTTTACCGGTCTGCCCCTCTTTAATTAATCGTCCAGCCGTAGCTTGATCCATCCTTCTGCATGCGTCATCATTCCATGATGTATACTGACACTGACTCCAACAGGAGTGTCTGATTTGCAAATGAAATCAAACATGTGAAATACGGGATTAGACGAGAACATATCACGTGACGCGTCCTGGTTTTGGATTCTGTGACACACTAAGTCTTACACGCCTCATTACAGTAAATGGCTCGGTAATTGGTTCATTAAGGTAGCTCAAAACAGTTTCCATTACGTAGATTTTGATGGGTCGTTATAACCACTCTTTAACACTTGATGCTGCGATCATGGTATCAATAAACTGCCCAATCATTGGTGAACGCGTTGTTATCATTTTCGTGACACAATGGGTTACCATAGCAACAGTATGCCCTGCCAAAGCACCTTAATTACAGCTTTAGGGGTTGTATATAGAGTTCAGAGCCACCTTAAATTTTCAAAAACTTGAGGTGGCTCTGAACCCTATGCACACATTTTTTAAAAAATTTGCCAAAAGTTGCATCTGTATCATGCTTATTAAAATTTGATAATACAAAAAAATTCGCCGTGCCGTTTTTGAATTATAAGCCACTAAAGCTGTAATTAAGGGTGTTTTTAACAGGTCATACTGTTACTACGGTAACCTATTACGTCACAAAAATGATAATAACGTGTTCGCCAATAATTGGGTAGTTTTTTGATACCATTATTGTAGCATCAAGTGTTAAAGAGTGGTTATAACGACCCACCAAAATCTAAGTGCTGGAAACTGTTTTAAGCCACCTCAAGCCCATACCTAATTCTTATGTTGGCCTTGACGCGTTTCAAACCCGAAACTCCCTAGTTAGGGTTGACACATCATGAGGGCATTTCGAGCATCGAGCTAAATGCCATCTGTGGCGGCATTATCGTACCATTTTGCCAGCATAGTAGTGCCATTTTGGAATTGGTTCCGTAAAAAAACCAAGCAGACAATCTAATTGGGCTACGCCAATCGTATAATTTATTCCAGGATTCAAGATTATTCGATAAAAAGAGGTAATACAAAATTCCATTGAGAAACCAAACAGACGATCGGAATATAAACGCAAACCTAAGTTACATTGTTTTAAGCCTGAGTTACAGTACTAAACTTACTTCTTTGACGATGTCCAATCAGATTGTTTTGCGGTTTGTCCAGGTCAGGAAACAGATAAACAGATTTGAAAATAGCAGAAAACGGGTCAGCGAAACAGGTCAGCAACGAAGGTGTTCACAGTGAAAATATCTGCGACAAAAAACTAACTTATCCAAGCTCAAAGGTCAATTGACCGTATCGGTTACGCGACTAAATGTCAATCAAAAGGTATTTACGAAATCAAACGTCAATCAAATGCTAATTGTTCATATATTAACGGAACAGGAATAAAACATCTATTTCTAGCTTATTTAGTTTCAGAAATTGTCAAATTCTAAGCCGTTTTAAAGTTTTCAGTGCACAACGCTCTATGAATAATTTCAATGGCTTGTTTCCAGTGCACGACCGTGCATCTTCATTATGCCAGGCTCTTAAGGCCTGTCCTTCGATTTTTGCGAAGCGTGAAAATTACGAGGATAATGTATATTGTCAGGCCAAAATCCCATACAAGAGTCCACACGATTATTGTTAATTTTGCAAACTGTCCAATTAATTCTAATTTGGACATTTCTGAATTATTTTGTGATTGTGAGAATGTGGTAGAGACTAGCAGCGTTGTTATTCAGTTGTTATTCTAAGCTTAACTTCTCACTTGACACTATCCCCCGGCTTTGCTGAAACGCGAGATGATCCACTGGCCATGTGGTCCGCGTAGCAGACGGTCTCCAGCAAGGATTAGTTTGAAAATGATCGGAAACAGGGAAAAGTAAAAATGAAATGCACTTTTAAAAATAAACTTTCCCAGAAGCTTTCGTTTATTGGCGTAACTGCCGAGAATAACTGGAAACCTAAACTTTGGTGGAATCCCAAATAGAAAGGACGGGGTTGCTCGTGGGAAATTTTAAGAGGTACGACGATCCTGTTTTGTGGACGTGGTTTAAAATTTTTTTCGCCCCTAGCTGAGGAACCAATTCCCGGCCCCGCGGGTCGCCTCCACGATTCTCAGAGCGACGCCACGTGCCCGACTTGTTCCCAGGCGATCTCGTGCCATGCGCAAGGACGATGGGCGAGAAAGAAAACGGAAGCAGGATCTACTTCTATCATTGTTGTTGTTTCTGTTCATGATGTGGCGAGGGCTGAGAGTTTACAGCGGGATTTGCCCGGACTCTGAGTGCCGTACAAAACTTTATTTTCCATCTTACGCCAGTTCAAGCGTGGAATGCACAGGTTGCGGTCAACACCACGCGAAGGACAGTCTATTGAATGTGGAAGACATCCAAGACCCCGACATAGCTCTTCGAAGTCTTCTACGTTCAGTGTTACTGGGCCATGCTTCCTCTAAGACCACACCAGACCTGGTGAAGGTCAAAGGATATTCAAACTACCACTGCAAGCTGTTGTCTCCGCTTCTAACACACTATGGAATGGATAAAAGAACAGGAGAGGGGAAACTGTTAAGTGAAATGGGCCAAGGTGCCATGTTTGACTGCGCTGTTTTGGGAGATCGCGCATTCCAAATCGAGTCAGAGCACGTGGAAACGGCTGGCTATGGACGAGATAACACAGGATCGCATTTGTATCTTGAGAAAACTCTACAGGAGATAAAAGTTGTCAACGACAACGAAGAAAGACTCATTCCAGTGCATGTTGATGGCGACGGCCATTGTCTTGTCCATGCGATTTCGCGCGCTCTTGTTGGAAGAGAGATCTTTTGGCACGCGCTAAGAGCCAACCTAAAGAGCCACCTTGAAACCGAATTACACAAGTACAAAGGATTGTTCAGAGATTTCATTCACGATGACGAATGGAAAGATATCATTTCGGAAGCAGACCCATATTTCCAACCTCCAGAATCCTCCGGAGAGGGGCTTGGGTTGAGAAACATCCATCTGTTTGGCCTTGCCAATGTGCTGCACCGACCAATCATCTTGCTTGACAGTGTGACGGGAATGCAGTCTAGTGGCGATTACTCAGGCATATTCCTTCCTGCATTGATTCCAGAAGAGAAGTGCAAAAGCAAAGACAATACTCTCAATAAACCGTTGGCCGTGGCGTGGAGTAGCTCAGGGCGCAACCATTTCATTCCTCTTGTCGGCGTGAAAGGCAAACCCATGCCCAAGCTTCCTGACTGGTTAATTCCCAAAGCATGGGGAATTCCAAATGAGCTTGTCAAACGGTACGTGGAGTTTGATTGTCACGGCCACTGTTTTATCGGTGGGGAGCGTTGTCTACAAGAAAAGTACTTGCAAAGACTGGTGAAAGCTATGGATGACCTTTTCATCAAGAAAAACAATATAGCTGCACAGCTGGTCACTGAAGTTCACCAATTTGTTTACAAGCCATCTGGAATGGTTGGCGTTAAACCAGAAACAGTTACCATGGCAGCTAAATCAGCTGTTGCTGATGGTCGGCTGTACAGATGCCTGTCATGCAACGCATTAAGCGAGATGCATTTTGATATTTCATCCGAGCTGCTTAGACCCGGAGGAGAGCTGTACAATATGGCAGTGGACACTTATGGTCCTCTTGAGGAAGGAGTTAGTTATCCATTTCTTCAACAAGAACTGATCTGTGTACTTGATGCAGAACTGGACATGTTGGTTCCTGTTAAACACAAGGTATCTTGAGGATATGATGCTGTAAGAAAAGCCCCCACCACCTCCTTCCTGTCATTCATTTACATTGTAGATTTCAGGGAGATCGGTAAGGGGTGTATGTGGGGAAGAGGTTGAACTTGTCATCAAACCAGAAACACCAGAACATGCTGTCAAAATATGCACTTGTACATGTACCCCAGATCACTAATTACTAACTACTAAACGTTTATCCCTAATTTAACCCTAACTTGCATGTAACTTTCATGATCCAAATTATGTGTTTTGTTGTTCCAGCTTGCGAACAGTGTTCCTGGTTTTAGTACAAGTCCTATGTTTACCAAAAAGTTGGGTCCCACCTCACACCATTGGGGAAACAACAGAAATTAAAAAGATTAGGATAAAATGTTAATGGTTCACGTGCTTGTACTGAGTATGGTCAGCAATAGAATCCCCTTTATAGGGTTTGATTTAAAAATGTATGTTTATTTTGTAGTTATGTCATTGCTTACTGAAGCAAACTATTTTGCCATAATGATATAGTTATTAAAATTAGATATGCCGGTATATTCGCACCTCTACATGCAGTTTCACTAATGATGTGAAGTATATATGAAATAATTCATATTTGCACTGCGGTTGTAGATGAAAGTGAAGAATGATCATTGCAGTAAATTTTCCAATTTAAGCAATTGGAAAGAAGAAGCCTGAAAAAATCAGGGCTTCAACGGGATTTGAACCCGTGACCTCCACGACACCAGTGCGATGCTCTACCAACTGAGCTATGAAGCCACACATTGGGAGCGAGGTCAATTAATTGAGTTCATATCTTCCTGTGAGGAGTGAAATGATGTGAAGTATATATGAAATAATTCATATTTGCATTGTGGTTGTAGATGAAAGTGAAGAATGATCATCGCAGTAAATTTTCCAATGTAAGCAATTGGAAAGAAGAAGCCTGAAAAAATCAAGGCTTTACTGCAATGATCATTGTTCACTTTCATCTACAACCGCAGTGCAAATATGAATTATTTCATATATACTTTACATCATTTCACTCCTCACGGGAAGATATGAACTCAATTAATTGACCTCGCTCCCAATGTGTGGCTTCATAGCTCAGTTGGTAGAGCATCGCACCGGTATCGCGGAGGTCACGGGTTCAAATCCCGTTGAAGCCCTGATTTTTTCAGGTGTCTTCTTTTCAATTGCTTAAATTGGAAAATTTACTGCGATGATCATTCTTCACTTTCAGTTTCACTAATGTTAAAAATAAACTTTACTCATTTTTTTACGTTGAAAAGAGAAATCTTTGATTGCCGTTTTCATTTTTCAACTTCTTCATGAGTGTTCTTATGTTTCACATTTGGTTTGTTTGTATTTTACTTTGTTCCAGATTTATTACCTGTAGTCTTTTAACAAAGAAAATACAAATCAAACTACATGTAGTTTGAAGTCAAAATGAGAAGAACAAGACATTGCACCTTTTACACACAGTTGACGCATTTTTAATATCTTCAAAGCAGTTATTTAGTAGTTCTCTGAAATAAATTGATTTGACCTGAAAAATCATTTTAAACTACAACAAATATGTGTATAAGTATTTTTGACAGGTAGCAGTTTACTTTTGAATGGCTGTAAATTGTACATACAACAAACATACAAGTATTAGATGTACAGGGTTTTTTTTTGTACTTAATTGAGTTCATTCAGATTCATGCAGAACCAGGGTTAGATTGTGAATAGGAAGCGTTCCTAGGTGAACATACGTTTTGCCAAAGCATCTCAGATTTCTAGGGTACATACATGTACACGTAGCTGTCAATCTCTGTAGATCTAAGAAACAATATTGGGATCACCTACGGTCTTAAGAAGTAACAAAATCTTTGATCACGTGGAATGTACTCCTGAACCTGTCATATGGACATCAGAGTTTACTGATTAATTCAATGCAGAAATCTCCTTTGTGTTCACAGAATGTGGCCTTGCGTGAATGCCGTTTTTGCCGCGGTCCTCTTCGCCGGGTTAAGTCAGATGGCAGTGCAGTGTATATGAACGGCGACAGAACGACGACACCTGTTGAAGGACACAGCCGGTGCGGATGTGGTTTCAAACATTACTGGAATGGAAGAGAGTACGACAACATGCCAGAAAGGTCAGGCTTACGTGCTATGATTGCAGCTGCAATGAAAAATAACGCTGCTGGAGGGCATCATAATTGAAGGGGTGAGTGCAAAACCATGCTAAGTGACGATTTGGGTGAAAAAAATTTTTCGCAAAATGGCTTGAATTTTTGCATGTGGTCTTCAATGTAATAGAAAAATGCGGCCCTGTATTTTTGTCGCTGGTTTTTGCTTCGTTTTCGAGTTATAACGTATGCAAAAATACTTGGCTTTTCCTAGCCATGTCTTTAGGAGTTTATTTGTTGAACAGCAAACAGGCAGACTGTTTATAGTGTATGAAGTCAAAATCAAATCTCACAGCATATATAGAGTGGAAATCTGGGAACAGATTGTTTACGTCGGGTATTGTGACGTGAGCACCACACGTGAATCGATCGAGAGTCAAATGAAATTCATCGAACAAAAAAGAGATGTGCCGCATTAGAGCTCTGTCAACTAATATCTTAAGCATTGTTTTAAAGTACCTTGTGTGCCTGCCTGGTGGTTGAGAGGCATCATAAAGTCTCAATAAACCCGTAAGTCATCAGCACGTTTTAAAGAATCAAAATGTGTTCTGAAACTTCGAAGGCAGCTGATATACCATAATTTTGTTATCAGCGTTCGAAGTCAGATTGAGCCAGGCAGCAAAGTCCAAGAGCAGTTCTTGCCCAAAAAAAAATACCCTCTGGTGAGTCGTGGCCCATTTGCCAAGCGTTGCTAGCGTCAAAGTTTGGAAAGTGAGAACTGGTTTTAGACTTATAATATTTGTCTTGTATTGACCGCCATGTTTTCCCGTGCACGAGGTGTAAAGACCCTTCCCGGCATGCATTGCGATCACGTTCTGTGGACGTTTCTCGAACTGGTAACTAGATTGTTTAAACATAAGAATGGCCAACAAGTAGCGATCAATTGTAACATAGATCTGTGATCCAGGTTGCGTTGATTTTATTTCAAATCGGCATGATTTGTAGTGTTTTGAGCTTCTGGGATCAGCGGACATGCAGATGTATGGAGACCCGTATGTTGCGGAGAAGGGTTAATCTGTTAATCTGTCAGCCCTATTTATAGCGCGTTTTCATGTGAAATCAACATCATTGAGCTTATAAGTTGCGTGAAATTACCATTTTGCTGTTTTCTAAGTGAAACTAGCATCCTTGCCGTCAAGCGTTAACGTGAAATCAACATTTTAACCTATTTAGACCTGAAATTAACATCACTGAGCTTATGCGCTGCGTGAAATTGACATTTTGCTGGTTTCTAAGTGAAACCAACATCCTTGCCGTCACGCGTTAACGTGAAATCAACATTTTAGCCTATTTAGACCTGAAATCAACATCATTGAGCGTATGCACTGCGTGACATTGACATTTTGCTGGTTTCTAAGTGAAACCAACATCCTTGCCATCACGCGTTAACGTGAAATCAACATTTTAACCTATTTAGACCTGAAATCAACATCATTGAGCTTATGCGCTGCGTGAAATTGACATTTTGTTGGTTTCTAAGTGAAATCAACCTCCTTGCCGTCATGCGTTAATGTCAAATCAATATTTTAACCTATTTAGACCTGAAATCAACATCATTGAGCTTATGCGTTGCGTGAAATTGACATTTTGCTCGTTTCTAAGAGAAATCAAACTCCTTGCTGTCATGCGTTAACGTGAAATCAACATTTAAACCTTTTTTGACCTAAAATCAACATTTTTGAGCTTATACGTTGCGTGAAATTGACATTTTGCTGCTTTCTAAGTGAAATCAAAGTCCTTGCGGACGCGGCTTGCTGATCCTTTGTTATGATAAACCGAGGCGAGACTTCGACTTATAACAAAGGCTTGGCTTGGCTATTATAACAAAGGATTGGCTCTGTTTATCATAACAAAGGCCCGGCTTCGTTTATTTGAAGACCTTGGTGGGAAAAGGGCGCTAGGTATTTTAATCAAAAGTGAACTTTGTCGAAAACGCTCCAAATTTCGCATGCAGTTTTGTTTAGGTATGTTTAACAATGTCCCATAGTTTTTCCGCTAAGCTTCGCTTCGTTTTCGAGATATTGCGTATGCAGAAAAACCACTCGGTTTTCCTAGCGGCGTCTTTATAAATGAAGCAAAAACCAGCGACAAAAATACAGGACCACGTTTTTCTATTACATTGAAGACCACATGCAAGAATTCAAGCCCTTTCACGAAAATTTTCTTTTTCACCCAAATCGTCACTTAGCATGGTTTTGCACTCACCCCTTCAATTGTTGCAATTTTCAACCCAGTATCACGGGCAGGGGTGGATCCAAGATTTTTCCACAAGGGTTGGCTAGTACTATGGGGTTGCAGAATCATTGGAGCATGCCCCCAAAATGTTGCAATTTGAGAACTGAAACCTGATTTAAAACTGTTACACTAGAAGTGTGTGACCGGCAATGGATGAGCATGCCATCTGGTGGGTAACCATACCTGAACTCTTTACTTAACCATTTGTCCGCTTTTCAAAATTTCAGAATTTTTGGTCAGGTGGGAAGCACACTAGTTATGAATGTTGTCAACAAGTCTTGTAACCTGGAATACACGTACTTACAGTAATTAAAAAACAATTAAAACATTATTTGCACCACTTCACTAGTTTTAATTTTTTGTCATAAAACATCGATCCAGAACAGTTTTGTCCAACACACTAAGGTCTATTACACTGTAATAAGCAAATGACTTTGTACACGTTGTATTAGTGAATATGATTATTGGTCTTTTTCATTAGTTTCCCAATTAGCTTGGAATGGGGTGGAAAGACTGTCTCAGAGACAGTGTATTGGTTCCAGTATGAACATGATCCATCTCTTAATTCCAATGTGTATGATGTTGCAACCAAGCTTGTGCAGAAGCACTTTCCAGGGGAATTTGGCAGTGAGAGGCTGGTGCAGAAAGTAGTAGATATCATTTTACGACAGACAGCAAAGAGAGAAGGAGAGAACAAAGGTTGGTTGCAGTGTGATGTTCTGTGTTAATTCCTTAACCATCGAAAGGATAAGCTAACCTTTCTCCTCATGAAACATGAGACGATAACTGACTACAAACATCTGGTTATGTGTGCACTGAAAGACACAGTTAGATATTGAAATGAAAGATCACATTAGATACATGTATTAGTAACATTGTGCATTCTCAGGAGTACTTTGTATATGACAGCTAAAAATCAAATGGAAAAAAGTACCTACACTGTAGGGTTCAATCCCCTAGCCAGGTTTGTTTTTTTGTGTTGTGCTGTGTTCTTGGGCAAGACAAACTCTCACAATGCCTCATTCCACACAAGTGTATTGTACATATTAAGGGTGCATTCCTTTGGGTTGATCTGGATCAGGATCAGTGATCCAAGATCACTTGGATCATGGGGCATCAAAGGAACGGATTAATCCACTTGGGTCACGGATTCATCAGTCCCTTTGATGCACCATGATTGAGTGATCTTGGATCACTGATCCTGATCCAGATCACCCCCAAAGGAATGCACCCTAAGTGCATTCTGGATGATTAAATGCTGGTTGGTAACCCTGCAGTAAACTGGCATCCCACCCAGGAGGGGTGGGGAAGTACAAATACTCCCAGTTACTTCATGGTACAACATTACATGGGATACAATGTACATTGGAAGTGCTATCACTGTAGGTCACTACGCTCAAATGGAGACTACAGGTATCTCTTACCTACTGGTTAAATCATTTTTAGGAGCACGCCCTAACTTTGTTTCTCAAAATGCAAGTGGAGCAAGCAGTGATCAAGACACTAATGCTGTCAGCACCTTCACACCTAGTAAGATAATCCTGACAGGAGAAAAAAAGAAAACGTTACACAGAGAGGAACTAAACTTGAGTGAAACAGAAAGAGTCCTAAAGACCAGGACAGAACACCATGCTGCCATAATGCAGAAGAGAAGGAGCGGCGAAGGAGTTAAGAAAACCGCAGAGAAAGAAGCTAAAGTTCCAAAACAACTGGTACTGTTTGAAACACTCTGTTAAAATCTCAGCCTCACATGCTCTTTTACCCCTTGTTGTACGTGTGTAGAGTAGGAGATGGGGTGGCCTTCATGTACATGTAATAGTTATTAGTAGAATTCTACTAGTATACCAATGCAAATGCTGTAATCTGATTGGCTGAGCCATTGAACACTATCAGCCATTAGTGTGCAGTGGCTGGAGGTCGTCTAGGAAATGGCAACATTTTTTGCTTTTTCCCAAAGATTTGGAAGAAAATTTTGATGCAAATGGGTAGTTAAATTCCTGAGAGGTCTAAACGAAGGACATTTACGGTTTCTTGACTTTTTTTTTAAACAGTTGAAATAATCGAAAGAACTGAAGCACGCGCACACACAAAATTAAAATTTTAAAAGACAATTCAATCTGAGCGATCTTTTTCAGACGCAAAGTTTAATAAATACGTCAAGAAATAATTGGAAACTGTTATTTGAAGTGAATTTTATGTATTAATTAGTAAGAATTTTACTAAAACAATTAGATTATTCGCTCTCGATTTCTATGAGGTGATAGTTGATTCAGCCTTCAGCCTCATCAACTATCATTTCATAGAAATCTCGAGCTCATGATCCAATTGTTAATTAGCAGGCTGGACTCCAGATCAAGTAGTTTAGGTTTGAGCCCTGGTAGAGATCATTGTGTTGTGTTCTTGGGCAAGACACTTTTAATTAATCTCACAGTACCTCTCTCCACCCAGGTGTACATGTATAAATGGGTACTGGGAAATTTAATGCTGGTTGGTAACCCTGAGATGGACTACTGCCCCATGCATGGCTGTATAGACCACTTGATGTGACACATACTTAGTCATTTAAAAACACCTTCCTTCCTTACATTGTATACATGTATGTTATGTGCCTTAACATGTACTGTGGAGACAGGTTCTGCTCAAACCAGCTCTGGTGCTGGTACAAATTAATCTTGTAGGTGTGTGAACATTCAGTAGTTTAGACAGGCTCTATATGTACGTGTGCTGTTTCCTGATTTATGATGACTGTGGTTTAGGTAATTAAATTTCTAATCATAATCATACTATTCCAGACTGGAGTCAAACCCCAACAAGCCAGTCCCAGTAAAACTGGTGAGACGCAAATCCCATCTGCACAAGCTGTTGTGAAACGAACTGACAAGAAAGTGCGCCTGTCAACATCAGATGGAAAACAGTCAATGCTAACACTTGCCATGGACACTACATTCAAAGAGCTTCAAAACCTGATAGAGAAGGAGCTTGGTATTCCACCACAGGAACTCAGGATTAGGTAAGAACTATGCAACCTGTTATCATTTGATTTAGTGCCCTACTTCCAGTAAGTGTTCCCTTCAGTTAAATGCCGCCTCCCTCAGTGTGAAGGTTTTCTTGTATTAAGCACCCTTTTTAAATATTACACCTTGGGCCCTGTGGTGCAAAGAGTGGATGACGCTATCCCCCTTAATAAATTGCTATTCAGTAAATAAGCGTTGGCAAAACATGCTATGTTATCTATTGGTTAGCGATTTATCCAGTGGATAATGATATCCACCCTTTGAATAACTGGAACCTAGGTGGCAATTATTAGCATTTTTCCCCACCTTGTCCAGTTGATAGTTTAGTTTTGAATGTAACAAATATTTCTTTTGTTATATAAGTTAATCTAAAACCATCGCAGCAAGTTAACAACTGCATCCTGGTGTATGGAAGATGGGTGCCTGGGATATCCAGGGGCCTCCACTGTGACCGGCCAGCCCCTAGACAGTGTAACGCTCCCATGGTTGGCAATTTCCGCAACCCAGCCATGAGCCCCCGCACAGTCTTCCAGGTACCTGTCACACTGAGTTAACAGTGGAGACAGGGAGGGGAGGGGGGGGGGGGGGAGGGGGCAGAGAGATGTCACATGAACAGACCAAAGATGTGCAGGAAACTGCTCAATCCTACACCCAAAACGTTCCAAGGACCACCATGCTGGAAGACACTAGTACAATGGTGAAGTGCACTAAGCTTGCAATACCATACGAATATTGCTGACCAGATGTACCAGCTACTCTTTGTTGTTAACTTTGTTAATTTACATTTAACAGCATTTAAATCCATGTACAGTTTGGAAGTTTGGGCGCATAGACATACCAAGGCAAAAACAAGAAAAAAATTTTAAAAAAGCACTCCATCCCAAATCAGTGCCCTACCTTGGTTAAAATACTTGTAGTAAAATTTAATTGGCACCCAGGCTCTAAAATAAACTTCCCTTACTTTCTTGTGCCTCCTCCCCTCATAAAAGAGTTAACAGTCGTTTTGTTGTAGGTGAAGTGGAAATTAGTATTATAGTATATCTGAATTAACAATTAAGAAGCCTAAGCCGTGTATTATACTGTGATAAAATACTACAGGTATTTGAGATCACGAGGGAAATGTAGAAAACACAAGCTGCAAGCAAATGTTTTCTAAATTTCTCGAGTGTTCTCAAATGTCCGGAGTTTTTTATCACAGTGTGATACATGGCTTAGGCTTCTGCATTTGCTTTATCATATAAATTTTACACACCACAAGTAGAAACAACAAAGCACACAGATCAACAAACTGACACAATTTAATACCACTAAAGTGCTACATGCGACCCCGTGCCCCACTGGGGGCAATAAAGACTGATGATGAAAGTGCCTCATCTCAAGACTTCCTGCTGCTTTGCAGAGAACCCCATCACAAATTTCGTCAAAGAAAATGTTTTTCACCATCTCTAACAAGAATGTTGACGAGAGGTACATGTAATGTGGCAAAAAAACAACACACGTTTTCTATGTTTTATACTCTGATAAAACATGGGTTTTGACCAATCAGAGCACATGCAGGGACCTATCTATTTATAAATGTAAAGAAGGACATTATTATCTGGCTGTTTATCATGGTCCATCCTAATGGCTGTTTCCAAGATCAGTTCTTCTTCAGACTGTCTTTACTACCATGATAGTTATTCCAGTGTATCAATACTTTGTTGACTAGGTACGGATTTCCTCCCCATGAACTACACCCTCCTGTCGAGGGACATGAGGAGGACCCAGTTCCCTTGCAACACGGTGACAGAGTGATGGTGGAACACTTAAAGCCAGTTGTCCCAGAGCAGATCCCCCCGGATGTGGTTATGTCAGAAGTAAAAGCGCAGGGGGGTGAGAGTAGTGCTTCTTCTGAGGCAGAGGCAAAAAGTGATCAACAAAGACAAGGTTATAACTTAAGACCGAATAATTAAAATTATGGTTTAAATATATACAAAATGTAGTATATAATACTTGTGTGGGAGTCATATATGTACGTCGACAGTGTGCAAAGAAAGTGGTGTCTGATAGCCCGGGGCTAGCGGGTTTTCCAGTTGAGCTGGTGGATTCTGTCCATCACTTGTCCAATGAGCAAGAGAGGTTTTTTGGTAAAATATTTGAGGAAATTCAAATAACAGAAGACCTGTAAGAGATGAACCTTTGGGATGCTAGTGAGAATGATGTTTGGGCTAGTACATCATGGTGAAAACTTGCCCTAAAGTTTGAAAATGTGTATTCTTTACACCCTTAAGTCATAAACTTTTGACTCACATGTTGCCTTGATCATCACATCTGTAACAAACTTGTTACTCTGTGGGCGAATTGCATCAACAACAGGCAAGTTCACTTGTAACATCAAGGGCGCATCTGGCATACAGTGGAACCCTATAAATCCAGTCACCAACACGCCACAGAAATCTGGCTGTATTAATGGGGTGGCCATATCAAAGGGGTTCTTTAAATAAGAAAATGACTGACTGAGGTTTTCTTCAGACCAGAACAAAGTTGCCATGAAAATGGGTTGGCTGTAAGGCAGGGTTCCACTGTGCTCATGATCAACCATATTTTTTGTTCAGTTGTTATGCGTTGTGGCTCTAAATTTTTTTGTATTATTTCTGTAGCTGAGAACACTGCTGCTATGGCCTCAGTCCTTTTCAATGCATTAGGTGCATTGACTGGTGGAGACATGTGGGAAGCAGCACAGAATTGTCATGAAATGTTTGACAGAGGAGGGTTCTACTACAACAAGGTTGTCAGTGATCTAGGCCCACTTCAGCCAAACCAGCACTGCACACTCCCTCAGTTCCCAAACAAGGTTAGTGATTGACACATTACTAAATGCTTCACCATGCACCTGTAGTTGAACCTCGCAATGTATTTTCCAAGTACTCAGTAGGAGCAGCTCATTACCATGGACTGTGGTCTTGGTGCGATAACTTGTAAGTTGTCTCATGTAAAAACATTTAACAGAAACACTTCATTAACAGGGGCACTTTCTGACATATCTGAGGTGTCCATATGAATAGGATTTGATTTGTACAACTACAGTATATAGTAGGCCATTTCCAAGTTACCTTTTGTCGCTTTTGTCCTCGTGCAAAACTTTTGTTATGAAATGCATTTTCATAACAGTGGTTTCACACGAAGACTCATTTTGACGCAAAGGCAAAAGGAAACTCGCAAATGGCGTATTAGGATTAGCAAACAAGTACCGAGTTTAATGTAACAGTGACAGCAATAGTCCACATATACATGTGCATGGCGAAGGTCAATCAGTTGTTAAGAACTGGTCTGAGAGAAAGTGGTCATTGACCATCCGCTCATAGAAAACTCGGGCTTGTAGTGTAGTTGTTAAATAATTGTTTTTGTGCTTTTGCCATTCTTACAGGTGTTTGCTTACAATGCTCAAAAAGATCGCTTGGACCTCTGTCTTGGCCAAAGACATATCCAAGTGCAACCGCTGGACAAAGACACATTATTGCTGGCGCACACTCGCCCCACTCAAATACCTGCAGAGGAAAGGACTAGCGGCAGTCTGTCCAGCGAGGCTAGCTTCAGTGGTGCTATTGGACACAGAGACACGTCACATGCTCGCATGGCATTTTCAGGAAAGGGGCAAACTTTATCAGGTGCCCAATCCCCTCCAAAACCTACTGTTGAGGTAAATAAGGACATACAGGTCCTATGTTTTAGGCTCAATAGGTAGAGGTAAAAAAAAATTAAAGGTAAAAAAAGAGGTAGAGGTAAATGTTACCTGCCCATTACACATATGTGGACGATTTGAATATGCATCCATTCCTGCCTGTTGAGAGAGTTTCTTTCAAGCAACTGTAGTTGGTTATCTTATGAATTTAGCCAACAGGAGTTACTGTGGTCAAATATTTAACGTAGTTCATTAAACTCCACATTAAAACCAGAAGTCTAGTACATAGTGCTGGCTCTTCAATGAAGCTTATAAATGAGCACCAGTAAATTGCCAGGTCGGCCTAGAAAACTAAGGGTCCTTTCCATCATGCCAGAACGACCAGTTAGACACCAGTGTAACTACCCGAGGAAAAATGGAGCGACATTTTCTGATCAGACCGGGCCAACCAACAAGAGGAATGGCTCTTACCATTTCTTATTCCTTTCCCAATTTCCCTACATTAGTGAAATCTACTGAAGAGAAGTAGGGCAATGAACCGGTTTGTCACAATGAAACAGCTAATTTCTGTCCGACCGGTCTGACTTGCACACTGACCTAGCAGTAGTTTGCAACCATCCATGTTTGGATGTTTCTCAACAAAAGCACCTTAGATTGGCCTGTAACAGAACAATGCATGTAACAATAATTATTGTTGTCCTTAATGAGCTCCTGTGTTAATAGAAATTATCTTTAATATGGCTTCATGAGAGGAGATGTAAATGAAATCCTTATTTGTATTGAAGAAGTTGCGGGACGTAATACTGAAGAAGTAATATACTGTTCGTTCTTAGTCCCTCCCGCCACCGATACTGTTGACCAACCCCAGCACTTCACAGACGAACACGGATCAGTCTGAGGCTAATCAGAGGCAGGAGGAAGTTAAGGAGGTTCAAGAACAGAATTCTAAAGAACTGAAGCAAGAAACAAGTGAACCTTCGGAAGTCATGATCACTGAACAAGTGGATGCGAAAAAGGAGGAACATGTTCAAGAAATGTCGGTTGAGAATCGTGGCGCTTCACAGAATACTAAAGATCTCAAGGAAGAAACAAGTACATCTTCCGAGTCCATGGTCACTGAGCAATTGGATGTGGACAAAGAGGAACATGTTCCAGAAATGTTGGTCGAGGATCCTGGAGTAGCACAGAAATCTAAAGAGCTAAAGGAAGAAACAAGTGTACCTTCCGAGTCCATGGTCACCGAGCAAGTGGAGATGAAAAAAGAGGAAAATTTTCAAGAAATGCTGGTTGAGAATTCTGGATCAACAGAGGTTGTTGTGCAAGTGAATACAACACAGGGACAAGTAGAGCAGATCACGCTGCTCGAGCGTGACAAAGAGGAAACAGAAGTGGCGTGCGTGACAGCAGAGGAAAACGAGTTCATGGAAACAAACCAAGGTAACATGGAAAATGTTGTCGACGAGCTTGTTGTTGCTGTTAATGATTCAACGAACCTCTCAGAACAAGGGGGCAATGTGGAATGTATTGAAACCACTTCAGAATCAATGGAAACTGATCAATTGACCAGTAAGGAAGATGGCGTGACGCAGAAAGTCACGCAGGTCACGTCAGACCAATCCCATAATCAAGCTTTGAGAGGCGACGTGACAGAAGGCGAAGTTGTAGACAATGCTGCAGATTCTGAGCTAAGTGCCAGCACAGTAAACCGTGCGGATGCTGGGTCGAGTGATGCAACAATGCTTCAAATGTCCGTTGCCATGGAGATTGACATTCAAGGAGAAAATAGTGCTGCAAATTCTCCAACGAAGGTTGAACTTTCAGAAAGAGAGACGTCGTCCAAACACCTCCAAGAATCGGAAATTGCGCTTGATCGAGAATCAAATCAAGGGCTGAACAGTGGAGAAGATGGAACGTCAACCGTGATGAACGTTGAAACTATTACCGAGTGTGACACTAATGAGGGCTCGGTTCTAGCAGACACTAGTTCGGAAGGGAGTGGACTATGCACTGCACCTGCAACTAATACTTAAAGTAGCTTAAGGTAAACTTAGCTGTTGCTATGGTATTAAATACTGGAGGTCGGCTCAGACTCGATACATGTTACAGAAAGGAGCCAGGCGCTGTGGACTGAAAAGGTCTGGCTGCACGCCGGTGCTGAGCTCCTGAGGCTGAAGGGAAGCGCCAGGGGCAGGGCTGACTTAGACTGCGAGCAGTCTCTCTTTTGCTCGGAAATCCGTGGGGAAGAACGCAAAACACCTGAGCGTGCGGGCGTGACTTCGAGCGTGACATGCGAGTAGCGCGGGCGTCGGAAGACAAGGGCTCGTCTTCCGACGCCCGGGCCACTTTCGGCTCGAGGCTTCGCATATCACGCTCGCACGCTCACGGCCCACCGCTCGCTTCTGTGGCGATCTTTGCGTTCTTCCCCATGGAGCTTCGAGAAAAAGAGACTGCTCGCAGTATCTGCACTGACCAAGTCATAGATACATCCTCAGGAATAAGGACCCAGTGGTCAAAAGCTAGTATTTTATCAGTCTTGGTGGCAACAGTTCTTTGTGCCTTGAGAGTTCCTGATTCTTCTCTCCTCAGAAAACAACATCTCCTAGTCAGTAGTCTTCGAGCTCTCATTTTAGCTTGTTGTCATTTCAATGTTTCTTATCAACTTTATTTCTGACCTACTGGGTTTAGTAAGTTCCAGATTTGACTTATCGCTTGGTATGGAAGTTTCTTTGGAACTGCGCCATTCACAGCGTTGATTTAGGTAGACAGTAGTAGTATATGTGATGTAGCTTCACGAACAAACATAGAAGTTGAATAGGAGATTAACTACAGTGGACCATGTTAATATGATCAACCAACATGCCTCCAAAATCTTACCACTGCTTTAAACAGCATAGCCACTTGAGGGGACTGAGTTATTCTTTAGAAGGCCCTGGTGATGGGTGACAAACACATCCAGAGTATATTAATTACATGTAATTATTGTGTGTTTGTACGGTGATCAAGGTTATTTCTCATTCTTGGTCCCAGAGCTCGTCTCTTTGACAGGGGAGCACTGGGTTCTGGGTCCCAGTTCCTGTGACCGTGGTGGGATCTCCCGGCAGTCACTAGAGTATAGCATGGCCCAAGGCTATGCTGTCGGAATCAGTAATGTTTTTTTTAGTTAAGAGATAGAGACGTGGTATTTTTACACTCTTTTATATTTAGATAGTCATATGGGTGCGTACAGTCAGTTACCGTAAATCCTCGAATTAGCGCGCCCCCCCCCCCCCCTCCCCCTTGAATAAGCGCCCCCTTCGAATAAGCCCCCTTCCTATCGGCGAAAATTTAAAATAAGCGCCCCGCCCCCCCCCCCCCCGGAATGGAACATGGAAGATAGAGTTTTTGTTGAAAACAACAGGTGAATTCTGCAAGATGTCCTGCCCTATTTATCCAGAAGTGAAGCAGCTCTCGTAAGCTTGTTATTTGTTTGCTTGTTAGCAGCTGTTGTTTTGGGGGCAGGGGCATTGTTTCTGTTTGTCCTATTGTCCCGTCAAAGGGTTTCAAGCCATTCGTGAGAGACCTTACGAGAGCTGCTTTCCGCTCATCTTTGCCATGAAAGTGCAAGAAAATCATACAATTCTTCTTTAGTATGTTAGCAATAAATCCAGGATGAAAAGGAGCATTCTAATTGAGTGGTCAGAATTTTGCTTTAGAGACCGCTAAGATGGACCGCACTCGTGTTAGCTTAGCCGAATTGTTTATTTAAAACATTGTCGCAGGAAAAGTCACCTTTTCCCGTCCAACTGTAAACCTGTATTTTTCTAGCTGACAATCTAGGCACGTGGGTTGACGCTCGTACGCGTTTGCCGAGAATGGATATGGCTTCAACGTTGTGAAGGGGAGGACATTACAATAAAAAGACTACATGTACTCTGTATTGATCTGTACTGGTTGGTAACAAAATTTCTCGTCAAATACTCTTTATCATATGGCTAGCTCTGTGAGCGGGCAAGATGAACCAAATCTAGCACTGATTGGCTACCCGAGCGCACAAGATTGCGCTATCTTGCCCGCTCGGGACTACGCGCTGTGTCCCGCAAACAAAGTTTCCCCGAAAGCTTTAAAATAAGTCCTTAATTGACGAAGCTTGTCCGGTCTTTTTGGCCTCGTTCTTCGCCTCCACTCCGTCTTGGTCCATAAACTCGCAAAAAAAAAAAAACTTGGCCAACATCCAGCCATCTAGACCTCCTGCTTGGTCAGTAGCCCATACAAAAAAACCATATAATCACTTGGGCCAATCAGAGGATGCAGATAATCCAGTAAACCAATCAAAACTCGAGACAAATACGTGTAGTTAGCACGGACTGCGAGAAAAAGTGTTCGAGCAAGTCACGGTTGGTTTTCTTTTAAGGCGGCTGACAACAGTTTCTTGCATTCAATGGTACTTGTATTTGGAATGAAATGCCTATATTTTTAAGAAAACTTCCAAAAAATGTCTTAAAGAGGAAAATACAACAAATAATTTTTGAAATTCTAGCTTCAGAAGACTTATATTGATCTTTCAGAGATCGTTCAAAAAGTAAAGCTGAATTTATTTTCCTCTTAGTATGTATTGATCAATATTCAATAATATCGTTTTAGTGTATCTGTAGTTTCTCGTCTTAACTGTTGTTAATTATTATTTGTAATACCGTTAGTTTATTAGTTGTCTCTAGTCATTGTTGTCAATGTCTTTAGTTCTCTTGTTGCCTTCAGTTGTATTTAGTTGTACCTAGTTGTACCTAATTGTATATTAATAATTCGTGTAAACATGACCCGCCTAGATTAGCTTAGCTATCCGCGGGTATGTTATAATTGTAATTTTAATTTGAAAACAAAATAAAATGTATGTATGTATATATGTATGTCTTGTAGTATGTTGAGTAATTACTATGATTCTTTATCAGTTTACTCTACAATAATGCCATAATGGAAAACGCAATTATTGGTGATCCCGTTTTGGTCGTTTGCTTGACATAACATGTTACTATAGCAATAGCAACCTGATTAAAGCACCCTTACTTTTAGCCTAGCTTGAAAATGATCCATACTTGCATTGCCTGTTAAGGTGCTGTATCATCGGGAACTTGCTATTTTGTCTAGCAAGTTTATTATTCCTGTGCGAGATAATTTGCAGGAGACGTTGCCTAATGTAACAGAGTAACATCCCCTTGAAATGATTACGTCTGGAAACGTTTTCGGAAGAATTAGCGTAACTTCGTTAGTGGCACGCCTAAGATTTCGCGCAACATGCAGGGTGGGTTCAGGATACCAGATATGAATTTTCACAAATATAAGAGGGCTTTCATTGTGGGCTGCTGTCGATAAAGTAAAAATTCTAACATGGCGCCGAGGATTTCAGGGACCAGTATAGGTTTGTCGGGATGCGGGATGAGAGTAGACATAGTGGCGAGATGAGGGATAAAGATATTTCGGCGGGAGTGCGATTTGCTCTTTTCGACAGGTGGGGTGCGGAATAGTTATAAGAATTGACGGCTGGATGCGTAATGAAAATCACAGGTTGCGTACGTTATACAAAAAAAATTGTGTCTATAACCAGTAGGGATCGGGATAAACATTTTGGCGGGATTGAGCAAATAGTGCCGGGACGCGGGATTGAAAAAGCCTCCGCCTCCGCCTCAGCCCACCCGCGGCCTTAATTTTATTTACTTTGTCTTAGTTCCCTAACCCTCGGCGCCTCGTATAGGAATTTGATGTATCAAAATTGGTCTGTTCTTTAATTTTAGATTAATTGTACAACTTAATGTCCCGTAAAATCAGTTGGTACCCAATACAATCGGACGAAGCTGGTCACGTTATTAGAGACGTTAAGTGTTCCGACTAACCAGATTACGACCAAGAGCACGAGATTTGGACGCAGTTCTAAGAAAACAGACATTCTTTGAAAGAGCATAATTGACGTGGTTACCGGTACGTTATTCGAGGATGGGGCTCCTGGCATGTGCAATTGCGCACCGGATTGCGACCAAGAGCACGAGATTTGGACGCAGCTCTGAGAAAACATTCTTTGAAAGAGCGTAATTGACGCGGTTACCGGCACGTTATTCGAGTCTGGGGCTCCTGGCGTGTGCGATCAGCTTATCCAATGTTAGAAGAGCCTAAGTTGCCACAGGTCAACGACAGACGGTAAACCAAAATGATTGTTACACCACGTACTTACCAGTTTAGTAGGGTTTTTTTCAGTGATTGGAAGACGAAAAATCCTGGAGTGTGGGATGTTTGCATAAGAATGGATTTTAAAATAAAAGACTTAATGTTGAAATTCGAACTGAAACTGCCCGCTATAAATATTCGCAAAAGATCGATCTAGTGTTTTTTTTGTTTGTTTGTTTGTTTGTTTGTTTGTTTTTTCCTGTCATATTGCACTAGTCACTATTGCGTTAATGTTGTTTTCTATCATATTGCGCCGGTTCCCGATTCAAAACTTATATCAAACACAAAACCATATAAAGGACAAACCAGTGACGAGCACCGGCCCTATTACATGCAAGACCTTGATCAATACAAATGTTAAATAAAAAAAAAGAATAAACAGAATCGGGAAACTGACCCTTACTTCAGGGACAGGAGAAGAGGACAAAAATAAAATGAAAAAGGAATTTTTAAAAAATAATAATAAACTGCAAAATATATTTTCCGATATTTCGCGGGGACGAACATTCGACTCACGAAAACCGCTGACGTTCTACTTTTGATGAGATATGTTAACATTAAGGTGAGGACGAATCAACTGAGATTAGCAATGAACACGAAGTTTAATTATTAGAGGTTGTCTCCCGTAGAGCGAGTAGATCTGGGTACCAAAGTACGTCATAGCTTGGCTTTCCCTTACATCTTTCTGATGTCATTAAGTAATTTACGTAATTTACAGCTAAACGTGTCAAGCAAATTGAAGAGTAGATTTTCGCTTCGGACATTTTCCATTGGGTTATTCAGTTAACTCTACAGCAAAGTTGTCGTGCGTGAGATGGGATCGTTCAGTTCCAAAGTGCGTTCAATTCGTAATGGCGTGAACCTTCACGAGGCGTCCGAAGAAGGTAGTAATGATGGAACTGAGCGAGAGAGGCACTCGAGAGCTAGTATCAGTGAAATGGCGGATAATTCGACGCCTCGAGGACAACCTGGTGCAAGAAGTGCTGACGGAACAAACGCTGGCGCCAGCACAAGCCACGAACAACACGCCGCACCAAAGGTGGGTCAGTCGTTTTCTTGGTTAGCATCAACACCGGTCGTTTTGAACACCACGACGAAAGAACACAAGGCAAAAGGAAAAAGACCCGTGGAGGGAAGAAAGGCAAGCGGTGTTATGAAGTACAGCAATGAAAAGTACCTGAAATCATGGCAGGCCACTGCCGTGTTACTGCCTGCCACTCAGCCGTCTCCATCCACGTCAACGGAAGATGATGAAGCAAACAAGATGGAGAGGAGTACCGAGCACAAGAATGTCAGCGATGTTTCTTCGTCTCGTACTGGTAATTTTCCTGTTGGGTTTGGTGTTGTTGGGAAACAGTCGTCTCCAAAACCCTCAGCCCGCTCTACGCTGACAGTCTGCAAATCTCAGCGGCAAATTCTCTCCTTGGAAAGTAAAGACGAAGAGTGTCCGTAAAGACTCGGCAAATGGACCGGCATGCATGTGAACTGTTGTTATATCGCTCTTATGGCGATTACACGGCACTCCGAAGAAATCTCTAACTTATAGGTTATTAGGGGTAAGGAATACTTCATAACAATTTTTTTTAATTGCTTTACTTTGAAACGGACTCTATTTATAACCGCTTTGTCTACTTGTAAATCATTTAATATTCTAATATGATATATCATCAGTACATGTTGTAAAAAAAAACCCTTGTAGTTTTTGATATATATCTACGGTATGCATTGGAGTTCTGGACTAAGATTTGTTACATTACAAAAGGTTATAAAAGCGTTCTTTTCCTAAATTTTTAAGCGAGAATTTACACACTCCTTTAACTAAAATCGATTTCAGAAAAGTACCCTTCGGTAAATATTAAAAGATGTTGAATTCAAATTCGAAGCGAAAATCGCTCATACACCTTGCTGATACGCCCTTTTTTTTGTTTTCTTCACAAAATAAGGAAAAGACGAACGAACCACGGTCGACTCTTGTAGGACAACATAATTCAATAAATGCAGGCTAGCAGGGAAAACTCCGGCAATAAAACATGATGGAATACTGAGATTGTACGTTTATGATGGAACGTTATTGATGCGCAGTGTTGCGTTTTTGTCTTGAAATATTTTGTGGAATCAAAACTTTGGTCGTAGAGAAATTGCGAACGGAGATCTCTAGTTATAGGCAACACCCTGAAATAAGCGCCGGCAAAAGAAACGAACTTCCATAATTCACTCAGAAGACGCATCAAATGTTTTCCGTCCACGCTACGTCGGAGAAATTGAAAATCGCAACAATCATCGGTAATTTTGGATTTGTGTTTGAGGAAAACTCGGGCCAAGGAAATCACAGGATTACCGTGATGTCATCGATTTCGAAAAACTGCGTTTTCGAAATGTTTTTGGTCCACACAAAAACTAAAAGCCAGCGTTTTCAAATCCCTCCGGTTTGAAGCTCCGTTTTCGTGACGGATTACTGTGGACTCGACGGTAGGCCTAACCGTAGAAATAGAGCTCTGTTTTCGACGTAGTGTGGACCGAGCCTCAGTTTTCCTGTATGTCATGAAATGTAGGTCTCCTGTTTTGCTTGTGGTTATTTCTTCTCTGGTTTGCTTGCGGTTAGTTGAATTCTCCAGTCTCGTTAAATTCCTAGACACCGCGATCCTTTGGGTCAGCACAAAGTATTGAGACCTCTGGGAGAAATCGGAAAGCGAGCTAGCATTAGTCACAGCGGTGGCTCTTTCTACGCATGTTCAGAAACCGTTATTGAACTTGAGCGCACAATCAAACCGTCACCAGGATTTCCTGGTGCTGGTTTTTTATTTTGGCCGGAACGTCCGGCGTTCGGTCACCGCTGGCTGGAAACGCGCTGGCATTGGCAACGAGGTTGGTTCAACTACTATTTGCTTGCGGTTCACTTTTGGAAGGGTAAGTTCTGTATGCCTTTATACCTCTTTTTGCTGTGTTCCAAAACTTTCCTTGTGCAGTCCCTGAACTTTATCTTCCTCGCCTTATATAGAAGTTGAGCAATGGCGGGAGAAGGCACGATGTTTTTCCCAGAGGCGTCCTAAGCTCTCTGCTTTATGACAGGAATGTGTTTAGTTGAATGTAAAATGTCCAGTGTGCATGGGATCCAGCCATGGTTACACGAGTTAAAAACGAGCGTTTGTATACTAGTTATGCAACGGTTTTGAAGAATATAAAAGCAGAAACCGACACAACGTAGTATGATTTTTTTAAGGTGAAGAAGGCTGGTTTGGCCAGCCGAAAAATAGTACACCTTGATATTAAAAATCATCCTACGTTGTGTCGGTTTCTGCTTTCAGTTATATTCTTTATTTTGTATGCGAAGCCGAGTAGATCACTATTGATTCTACGTATATGAGCAGGATCATCGTCCGCGGTTGCTTGTTTAAACATTTTTAACGCTTTTGAGCAGTATATCACGAGAACGTGTTGCATAACTATTTGATACCATGTCATAGAAAATGCTACGGCCATCACAGTTGATCAATGCCGCGCATGGATGATGGGAAGGTTGGGTTAACGCCGTGTCGTGCCCAGATCTTACTCAGTTTGACGCTGAAAAGTATCTCCCTTCCGCACGGCTGTGGGAGATCTGGGTTGGAGATTACGTCGAGTATAAACGGCTTTTCTGTATTCTGATTGGCTGTATTTTCTATGCCATGGTATAATTAGAAACAGGACATTACATAGCAGTTTGACAATATGAGTGGTATAGAAACAATATTTTACGAACGAGCGCATGCAGCGAGTGAGTGAAACATTGTCTTAACAAATACACGAGAAAATAAAATTCATATCACGTCTCCGTGTAATTTTCTTGTTACCTAGGCAACTTTCTGTTTCCAAAAACAGCCGTGAAGAGAGTCCCGGATGTAGTTTTGTTTGAATTTACGATTTGTGTATTTTCCAGTAAAACACTCGTGTCTATATAATGATTAAAAGTATGGAGATTTCGTGTTGAAAAAACCCTAATCAGTGTAGTGGACTGAACTAACTAGCTTTCCATTATATTGTAAACAGATTTTTGCTAATTAGTTAAAAAGAAAATAAGGAAAAAACACATTTGGCAGTCGGAGGTAATTAGCGGGCGGCAGTTCGGTATTCCTTTGAAGTATAACGATGCGCGTTGATTGAGGAGTTGATGATGTCAGCAAAATAAGTACCAGAGATGCAACCAACGAAGAAAACCACTGTGCTAACCCACTAGTCAAAATGGGTTCGTTTAATTCCAAGGCAGCTTCAAAACAACATCCCATGCCTGTAAATTGGTCAAACAAAAATGTGAAAACTAACGAACAACGAAAAGAAGATGACGAGTTATTTACAAATATCAAAAAAAGTGACGGAAATGAGTGCGAAGGAAGTCAAAATGTTGAAGAGGAAGATCAGCGTACGACGAAAAGGCGGAATAGTAACACGAGCAGTTCGAAACGTCCTGCAAATTTACACGCAGCGTCATACTTATGGCTAGTATCATCCCCGATAACACAAGATGAAGACAATTTGATGAAGGGGGGCAGATCTCTCGGGCCTTCCATCTTGATCTCGCCGTCGCGTACCGATCGCTGCCAGTCCAGCAAACACGAGTCAACAAACGCCACACGCTCCAGGCCGCAGTTTTATTCCTACCCAACAGTTAGCGCTCGGACCAAAACTCAGTCTTTTGATGGTGAAAAACCCAGCGGTCCCGTTGGTATTGCGCCTTTCAGCGCGGTAAAAACTGTCCGGCGAAGCAAATGCACATCAAAGTCCGATCCCTCGGCCACGATCCTCTCTCGATCGGTTGGCTTTGGAGTGGATAAGCCCTATTCATACCCCGTTCAACGCTACTAGGTAAGGAGCTGCCGAATAGATTGAATGTCAGTAAAATTTTTGCCTTTGCGAGTAACAAAGTACTGGAAAGGATTGAGTATTGTGGTGATTACATGCCGCTTTCTGATTGTACACACGGCCCGCTTGCAGTACTGAGAAATCCTCCGTCGTCCTCTACAGAAAATTCCGGCGGAACAGACTTACGCCAGCATAGATACCTACGCAGTAGTTACTACCAAGATTTCGTTTCAGTGAATTATTTTTGCTGGTCGATACAATTATCTACCTTGGCCAATTTCAAGAATGCAAAACGTAACGTTGTTTATTAAATCTGAAAGAATGCTTCAACCATTTTATTTTTTTGGTTATGGCTAGCTGCCTGTAAAAATGCCACAAGTTTATAATATTACTATGACTCTTTTTATCTAGTAAAAGCGCGGTGTGGCCGTTCAAGAATTTCGCAATCGGAAAAACTAACTTTTGGGGAGTGAGCCGAGACTCACAACTGTGTCGTTATCGGTATCGTTGGCCAGTGGTTGAAATTTTTCGCCAGCAAATTTTCATTCATTGTTTCGCTTTTATTCCTAATTTCTATCTTGCTTAAAATGATCAATGTTGTAAATAAATTCTTTCACAAAATTGCATGTGTTTAAATTGGTAATTTTCCTTGTTTCCTCATACTTCCGAGTGGCGGCGAGGAAAATAAAGGGCATCAGATTTTCATGATTCCTGAATGACCTTATGTTTTTTTTCCCGTGAATTGTGAAATGTTATTGTTTTCTCGTGAATACAGTAGTGATTTTGTTAGTAGTTCTAAACCGTGATTTCTAAAAAGTACTTTTCCAGTGAAATGAGAAATAACCGTTGAGTTCGCTGTGAACCGTTTATTTTGATAATGTCAGGTCTCTATGTATTTTCGACACCCGTCAGTTTCTTCATAAAACATATTGCATATCTATGGAAGCTAATCCATTTGATCCCTTTGAATTAGTCGAGTTTTACTCTTTGGGGGCCTCCCAGGGGTTTGGGGGAACAAGGGAATACTCATGATTCATTTCAAGGGAACAAGGGACATCTCTACTATTAAAGGGAACTTCGAAACAATGGAATTTTGGGTAGGAAACAAGGGACAAAAAAGGAATTTTTCTAGGGATCAAGGGGCCATGTCCTTTTTGCTCTGTGGAGAGCAAAATAAAGCGGAGAAATAGCGAAGATGTCGATCAAGGCTGTGCATTGGATATTAAGTTTCAAAATCTCATTGGTTTTGCACGTTCGACAAATGAAAAACATTCCCCCCACCCTTTTTTCTTGACGCGTCATAACCTTATACTTTATTTTCCGTGAATTGTGAAAGGGGTCTGAAAGGACTTTTTCATTTCTGTAAAACACGATCTGCTCCTCCTCCCCTCCACCAACACCCACGTGTAAATATCTTTTTTATTCAACATCATAAATAGCTTTGCATCGCCGAGTGATGGCTTACTTTGTTAAGTCAGCTCCATTTCAATTTGATGTGGAAACAGTTATACCTGTAAGTCTGAACTGATAAAACACTGCGTACATCAAAGCATAAGATGAAATATTACTAATGTTTTCACCTGGTGGCTAACCAAATGCATTCGCAAGCTTTCTGCACGGAAGAGTAGGCCCACACAGAACTTATCCGCTCAGAACCATTGATTTGACATCTTTGTTAGTTCGTTCGTTACTCGCCAAATGCACGTAAAATGTATTTGCAAGGGGGACACGGAAACCCTGACCACTACGTTTTCAACTTCTTCCACCTTATAGAAATTTACCTTGAATGTAATTTTGCAATTTATTTTTCCTCGAAATATCGATTCGTCGCGTGCCAATTTAATATAAATAGCACAGGCACGAAGCGACGATAAACTCGTGCGAAATTCTCAAGTCAGCCCCCACAGGGCGAGCGAAGGGAGGAGAAAAAATAGATATATATTCCCTTCAATTTTGGCTTACCTTTGCCAGACATGCTTGTGAGCTACTCAAAATCGTGTAAAAAATCGATTATCCTGGATCACTGTATGAAGGGATGAGACCACTGTTTAATAAGTTATCTTTATTTTACTGACATCTGATTCTACCTTGGAATGTAACGTTAGACTCTTTACATCAATTCTTACATTATATTACTTGCCAACAATACATCACTACCAAGGATACGTCCTGGCAGTTTGAAGACATCAATTAATATTATCAGTGATATTACATATTACGAGGATGTTTTACTGCACAATTTTCATTCAATCGTCGCCTGCTTTCTTAGAAAAAGGCATTCATGAATTTTCTGTAATAATAAACACACGATATGAGGACAGACTGCGAGAGGAAAAAGTCTGCTAATAGCTCCACAAATAATTTATAATTTAAACTCACGTGAAAAAACAAATGAAAACAAATAATGTACAAAAAAGAAGAATAACTACATGTGTGCCTCAAAAAGACTTTTCCACACAGAATACGAGTTCCAAGAAAAAAAGGAAATTTGAGAAGGTGGAGGTTCTACCCCATTTCTCAAACCGCAAATCGGCTCTGTGGCAGCAGAAAACTCGAGTCAGTTTTGTCTAAAAACTTCAAATAAAAACAGCAGCAAAATAGATGCAAATAAAACGCAAATTAATCAACAAAAACTGATATTGCTACAAAACTCAATACTTTATCAAACTAAACATTTTTTAATTAACCAGACGCCTCAAAAAAGAATCCCCTCATTAAATTATTTACCAGTTTGTATCTATTATCTGAAGATAACTTATTATCTCAAGATAAATATCGTATTTTTTTGAATATCTCCATTCATTAAGTGTCTCCAAATGCATCATTAATCTTGGTTAAATGCCTGATTGCTAGGTCCTCTGGGATATGGAAATTATATTCGTTCAGTCGCTCTAGATGTTCCAATGCTTCGTCCATTCCTAAAAAAAAATCAAAGTACAAATAGTGAGCCTGGACTTTCCCTGTGCACTTCTCACAAATATCTCAATTTGGCAAGTTACGACAACGAGGAATCAGACTACCGAGAGGAACAATTCTAGATCTAACCCGAATTAGCATAAATCTACTAGCGTTCTATCACGAAAGCCGTTCTCTGATTGGCTACGCCACTCAATTTCTATTTTGTGATAGATAGTGAGTAGCGTAGCAGTGTACCTTTGTTAACAAAATGACGGCCGCTTCTTGGCGTTTTCGAAGTGTCTGTGAAGAGGATTTAGATAAAGTTTTGAACGACTAGTAAATTTAAACTAAAACAATTAGATTTTGAGCTCCAGATTTCTATCGCGTGATAGTTGACGAGGGCGCACATATACTCAAATTGTATAAAAAGCTTAGGGAGACACTTTAATCATACATACTCTGATCCTACACCAAGTGTAGAAGAGTAGTACAGTAGTAGTTTTATGTTGTGTAAACTAAGGTTCACTATTGCTTAGTGTCTAGAACTCAAACTGTAAAAAATCCAAAAATTAGCCAGGCTTAGTCTTCGTTCGAAACGCTTTTTTCGGTGGATTTAATCTCGGTGGGGGAGGGGGGAGGGGTAGTAACCGGGGCATGGTGAGTGGAAGCACATCGGAGGGGGATTTGGCGTTTTAAGAATGGGAAGGCTTAAGTATATTTCAGAAGCGACTTAATGTCGAGACAACTTTCAGAACAAGTTAGGACACTGCATGAAAATTTCCTCTAAAATTCAGACTGAAAATAACGGTATAAAACACAAAGCGAGTTCTACAATCATCATTTGAACATCGCAAGTGTCTGAACATCCCTGGGGTTATATTCGGGGGTGGTCTTTTGCGTCAGAGACATTAAGGGCCTTATTTTCGGGCGGGGGGGGGGGGGGGGGAGAGCTTATTAACAAGAATTCTACGGGACGCCCAAGAGAAAATTTCTCTTTCATATGCGGCCCAGTCGCTCTATAAGACGAACGTTACAAGGTACTTTATCACGGGTCTTACCTGTTATCAGAACGTAAGACCATGATTGGTAATGTTCTTCCACCAGCGAGGAACTCTTGGCAATCAGACGGCACCAGTGAATGAGCCTTTTTTGACTGCAGCAAACACAAGCGGAGAAACATTGAGAAAAGATGCGCACGCACACAGCAACAGCTACTTAGGCAGCGTCCATACTACGCCGGAGAAATTTGAAAACGCCGCTTTATTTCTACGGTTAGGCCGACCGTCCACACTAATCCGGCACGAAAACGGCGCTTTTCGAAAACGTTCTTCAAACCGGAGGAATTTGAAAACGCTGGCTTTTCGTTTTCGTGTACACGGAAAAAAAAATTAAAAACGGAACTTTTCGAAAACGCTGGCGTCACGATAATCCTGTGTTTCCCTGACCGAGTTTTCCTCAGACACAAATCCAAAATGACCGGTGATTGTTGCGTTTTCAAGTTCCTCCCGTGTAGTGTGGACGGGGCCTTAATAATAGTGCATACAGTCTCGGTGGAGGAAGACAGGATGCCAAGGAGGAAGGAGGGAAAAAAAATAAGTAGTTGAAATCATGTTTCGGCTTTGCCTCAGAGAATCCAGTCTTCATGAATTCAATCCACTAGAGCTGAATTAGTCGACTAACCATAAGGTTGGGGCGGGGGGTACTTACTTATATGGGCTATATAGATATGTGCAGCCACAAAGGGTGTGGTTTTTCAGCCGATAGGGTATCGATTTTGGCAATTTTGGTCCTAAATAGGGTATGGTTTTTGCACTCTAGTCTTGAATTACAAATGAGCGTGAAAATCACCTCACAGCACAAAACAGAAATATGTCAGGACGGTTCGTGGTCTTAATCAAGAAACTTACTTTATTCCAGCGCACACCAAGGATTTGAACTGCAAAAGAAGTATGAAAAAAGAAATCAGAATAAGAATGTTTAGGTTAATTGGAGGAAAACATTTTAATCCAATGGATCTTGTTAAAATTCATGCCTGCAGCATTGCAAGGATTCTGCTTGTTATACTGTTGTTATATTAATATTCAATGAACGTACTGTACAGTGAAACAATAGTCTCATTTAGCATCACATGAAGATGAATCAAATGGCCTCGTTTGAAGAAATTATTGTCCCGTCACGCCGTCCTACTCCAGGTAGATTCATTGCATGACGAGCAGTAACCGAGATGACACTGCTAGAATGCCAGACCGTTTTCTCATAAAATGATTTTCATGTAACACTGTCTGTTATTTATTAACTATAATCTGGCTATTCACCATGGCGTCCATGCTCCGTCTGCAGGGCTCGTGTGTTGTTTTTATTCTGTGGAGCGTTCTCAACAATGTCTATAGAAAATAACAAGATAAACAAGAATATGTGAGACTTTATCTCAGAGGGCCAATAACCAAAATCAGCCGACCAACTGCCTTGTTGCCTGTCCAATATTTTCCAAGTATTAGGCAGAGTAAAGTATCTGCAATATTTTTCAAAAACAGAGTCATGAAATAGGTCATCTTGACCAAGCTTGCTCAGAATTACTCTAAGCGAATATTTGTCCTCTGCCATTCCTGAACTGTCACCAAGGGCCTATTTTATACTAATACGGCCTTCGCACCCGGTTAATAGTATATGCATTAAAATCTTAATGCAACGTTCTTGCGCGTGCTTCAAACAACACGTCTGCACCCACACTTCTAAGATATTTCTTATAATAACTAAACTGCATCGAACGAGTGGATATTGATCAGGCGACAGGGGAGGCTTGGAGAGAGAGATGAAAACAACGTCATAGGGAGTAGGAGCGAGGTTCCCGTTCTCTCGTCCCAAACCTCCACGTTTTGCGCGACTCCAAAATGGCCACCAGATACCCCCCCAAAAATTGTTATTCAACAGGCCCTCCAAGTAAAGAAGCCATTAGTTTACACTCATACCTGTTTAGCTGTGACCGAGTTTGAGCCATGAACCTCGATACCAAATGCCTCGGACAATCGTCTGGCAGGAGTGGAGTTATATTCTCTCCCGCGCTAAAAAGAAAAAAAATAACAGACAAATATTTACCTTGCGCATACCCAGCTGACAAAGAAGAACAGGTTAAGTGTGGGGTCGGTTTTCTTCAAAGGTTGCTAAGCAACGCGAATTCTAATGACGTCAGACTGATGAGATAACTATCAGAGCACTCGAGATTTGTTCGCAGTCTCACTCGGTTCGGTGATTACAGGCAAGAGGAAAGAAATGTCTCCAACAATTTATTTGCATTCTTGTGAAGGTTGAAGTCTGGAACAGAAAATTTGGGCCAGTTTTACTTTTATTAATAGAAATATAACTTACCTTCATTCCGTAATATTCATTAAAAAGTTCCCAAATATGCATTCGCTTGGGAAGAGACGATCTTGTTGTGGGCACAATACACGCCACAAGCGACTTGGACGAGATCAGACGATGATCAACAGTCTGAAAACACAATTATAACAGGGGCATGGATTACGTACAGAAGGCAGAAACGACGTGAGAGAGGAAGAAGTTTAAAGGAGCTCACTCACGGTTTGCACATTTTGAAAAGTTTAGCCTAAATTTTTCAAATGCGTCGTTTGCAATCCATGTCAATCTTCGCCATCCTTGACCATCCTTGTTCCTTTAGGGTTTATTATTATCTCTTTGATGTTTTCCTATCTTACAAAGCTATTATTTTCAAGTTTCCTTCCATTTAAGAGATTTTGTACGTGGCCCCCCAAAAAAAGACAAAACACCGCGACTGAGCCCCTTTAATCAGTCCCGAACACGAAAGTATACATAGTTAGAGAGGGAGAGGAACAAGAAAGTACATTACTTGCAAACAATTTCGGACGATTTTAATTCCGGGCAAAAAAGATGTCCGAAAATAAAACCGTCCGAAATTTTAAGGGTCGGAAATATTGACAGCACATAAATTTTCAAGTAGCTCCAAATCTCTTAGTTTCCTTTATGGAGCGAACTCTAGTTGAGACAATAGATTCGAATGAAATGAATTTTGAAATTTGTGTTAATTTCTAGTCCGTGTATCTGTAAAACCGTGAGGGTGCAGTAAACCTATCATTTTCACAGATGCTGTTTTAGTCTAATTCGTAGGCGTAAATTTACATTAGCTCTGTTTCAGCAAAGTATCCGAAATTTTGGTCCAAACTTTGTCCGAAATGGGATTAAAGGTGACCGAACTGAAATTTTTTGCAAGTAATGTAGACCAGATTGTGAGTATTTCAATCGTCGCTGTGAACTCACCCTTACTAATCCATGCTGAAAGAGAGCCTTCAAAGCCATGGCTAAGTCTTTTCTCACAACATTTACCAGTTCAGCGTCTCTGGCGTAATCAAACTATTATGAACATACACACAAGGAATAAATGAAAATCTACATGATTAAAATTAATCTTCTCCTTACTAATTGTCCTACTCATTGTTGACTTGTTGTGTTTTGTGGTTGTGAGAATTTGGTAGTACATCAAGACGATCTTTCTTCGCTGACTAATGTCTTTAATCTCATTACCTCTCTGCTTGACAAGGTATAGGTAAAATGAAGGAGAAATTAAACTTCCATATTAACGGATTTGCTCTTACTTCTTCTCATAACTAAAACTTGGAAGCTAGCGACTGGAGAATAACCGATTTTTCAGTTAAAACTATCGTCTAAATGGAAAAATATTGAATATAGACCATACAACAAGGAAATGATTCCTTTAACTTTTAATAACACCATATGAACGTGCCAGAAATCTAATTCAATATGCATCTTGTCCGATATAACATCGCTCCAGTCGTTCTCAAACCTAGAGGCCAACAGAATTGTGTCACAACCAAGGAATGTGTTAAATCTGACTGCTACATGTAGAATCCACTGACTGTTGACTATCAGATACTGTGCCTTTCTGAAAAGTCTGACTCTACAGGTCTTAAACTGATAATTTGATTTATTAATCATTTACTGACAAATTTCTAAGACTACATCGCATTTTTCTCCTGGTTACCAACTTTTGTATAGCGAGCCGTAACTGCTCCATTGGCAATTCCAAAATTAGTAAGCCAACGGTGTTCGTGCCTGTTTTTCCTCCCTAATTATCCTTATTACCAAGTCCTTTCTCTTACCCTATCACTGCTTTCTGACAGAGTAGTGTCGGCGGAAGACATGGAACTGGTACGTATCCGCGTCCTTCTTTGCACGACCGTCGGAGACTGAGGCGAATTAGGCCCAGACTCCTCTCCTTCGCTGGGCGGCTCGCGTGACTTTATATCGATGATTTTTAGAACAGCTTGTTGCAGCTGAGCCAGATGTCCGCTGAAAACAAACGACGACAAAGTACATAAATAGGAAGTTTAGGCGAAGGTTCTTCACAGAGTGTTTGCCATGAATATTGTAATCGGTTAAGGTTATCAACCCCACTTACTCTCCACACAACAAAGAACGTGAACACTAGCACATATATGTAGATTGCGAGAAAAAAAAAACTTCTAACAAAATGGAAGCTACATTTATTATTTCCAGTAACATAATCCATGAAACCGTTCTACCAGAAACGCTCGAAGACCTGTAAGAAAAATTCGGCTCAAATAGGAGTTAAAGAAATTCCAGAAAAAGTTATCAACAGAGATTTTCTTACAAGTATCCTGGTGCAGCCACAGAAGTTGCTTTCTTTATAATCTGGTCTTGAATCTGTTTTCCAGTACAGCCAAACTGACTAAAAAATACACAGTAAAAACGACACTGTCAGCAAAAAACGACGTATACACAAGACTTTTGCGAATAAAACGTACGATTGCTGGTTAGCCCCAATTCCCCAACATTTTTGTTAGGTTGCCTAACAGTTTGACTGGTGTCATTTTAGGTTCCTGGTTGAAGACAAGCACCCCTCTTTTGTGGACGAAGTTTTCCAATTTCCTCTCCTGGACCCTCATGTTCCTCCACGCATCATAATCAATGTCGCATTTATTTTACAAAAAAAAAAAATTACAATTCATTTGGTTTGGTAATCAGCCAGCCGAGAAACAAATTCCGCAATGTTGGCCTCACCTGATTGCAAACAACTGTAAAATTGCAAGCGCTCTTTTGATAATTGCCATACTTGCATCTCGTATTTTCTGCTTGGGGGACAAAAAGAAGCAGAATAGAATGAGCTTACCTATTTGAGGTTAATCAATCAATAAATCAGTAAATTAACCATGGATTGAGCAATCAATAGATCAATAATAAGAATAGAATAGAATCAGTGTAGAATCAATACATATATATATCAATTAATCTCTCGTTCTCTCAGTCTATCAACCTCACATTTTAAGACAACCTTCTCCAACCATGTTCTCTTAGTTGTATGAGCAATGATTAGTTTAATGACTGAGATTGAGATAACAATAAATGTCTTTATATACTAAGTATCAGTGGATTTAGCATTGTTGTCCTGATTGTACACAGTCAAATCAGTGGCAAGTTTGCTAGAACGTCAGTGGCTCTGTGAATTGTAACATTTAGTAGAACACCCAACAGTGACAGTTACTATGAAACTGCATAAAGCTCATTCATACCTTACTGCGGATCTCATCAGGTGTTTCTGGGATAGGCGACACATGAAGACAGCACCCATTGCCGTCGTCACTGCCAGACATGTCCTCTGTTAAGCTGTAGTCACATGCGTAATCCAGCTCATTAACACTGTCCGATGAATATTCCACTGATCTATGGGAGCCACCTTTACCCTATGCAGAACAACAAAAAAGAAGTGAATGCACAATCTTCACTTCACAATCAAGAGTTTGTTTCTACTCAGACATTCAGCAATACAAGTTCTAGGAGTAAGTTGAGTACTTTCAATCACGTACGACTGGGTATTCTCAAAAGTTATTATTGCATTTTATTATTGAGCAGGGGGGGGGGGGGACCTCTCCCACATGTCGATCTCACTACTTATTATACAATAACATACAAGCACTGTTAACCCCCAAACCCTGACTTTGCATAATGCGTGTGTTTCATGTGGTCAGGCCGATCAAGACCCCTAATTACCGTATAGCTGGTTACTACTGACTTAAAAATATGTACTGTATGATGTTGAAGTTTGGTTTAATGCAAACTGTACCCTCAGACGATCCTTTGGTATTTTTCTGCCTCTTCTGGCGTGCACAGGGCAAGGGCATGCTTTGGCTCGCTCTGTGCGTTCTTCAGCATTTTCCACTTCACCTATAAAGAAATAACATAACTGTCAAAAAATACCATTCAACTTTGTGACAATGTATTACAGTCTGCATTGTATGAAACTCATTGTGTCAACAATGACACTTTCAATGTCTCTCAAAACTACTGAACAGGTATGATCAATATAACACACACCTGTAAATAATTACACTAATTTTGAAAATACTTATTTTAAGGGTGACTCATACTTGTGTAACCAAGAATGATGTAAATTATTTAATTACTCAATTAAAGGGACACTATCACCATTTTTAGCATGATTTTGGAAATCTCAAAAACATGTAACGATCTTTGAACGCTGAACAATAATGGTTTTATTTGGTAGAGTAGTACTCGACAAATGATTAAAACCCATTACGAAATGAGGCTAAAATGATAGCAAGGATGGAAACGGAAATTGTGATATGGATTTTTGAAAAAGCGTCAGGATGTCAGTTTTTCAAAGGTTCAAGTTTGGTTCGAAATTCATTGAAATTTTGCAAAAATGTTCCTGCAGTGTGCGCTTTCTTCGAGAAATTGCTTTTAATCATTTAGTTAGAGCTAATTAAGTTCTTATTACATAATTTAGGGCCCATTTCATGAATTTATAACAGTTTCAGGGAAATATTTTGTGACAGTGTCTCTTTAACTACAAGTAACAACATTATCAATTGACAGACCATACACTTGTAAAGAGTATTAGTTTAGCATACACAAAATAGAGAATTCGGAACTCAGATATAAATATAGTGTTTAAAACTTCTTTTTCAGGTTTATAACACCAAGACAAACCCTGCAAAAATGTGACAAATCTCTCCAGATCCGCAATTTGAGTTGTGAGTTGTTTAACAAGCTCCTCCTGTAAAGTAAAGGTCTTACCATTATCATTACAGCTTATTTTAAGAATTATTGATTCAATGGCAACATTTATACAGGTCTGTATATACCATATAAAATTATTAACAGGTCTATAAGTCAATATCATGCCTAGCTGCTTACCTACATGTAAGTACATGTAGCTCTCTACATAAAAACAAAACGTCACACTTCAAGGTTACTTTTTTGACCAAAGTGTAGGACTGTAGTTGAACTTAATGAACACCATTACGGCCGCCATTTTGAATTCTGTTGTTTCAAATAGCTATTATGGGATGTTGAGGGGAGGGGGGGGGGTTAATTATTATATATTTGCCCCCTAAACATCCCATAATAGCCATTTTAAACAACAGAATTCTAAATGGCCACCATATCCCAGAAAAGGTCCATTGGTTCCTGCTCCCTCCCTCTGCCCTCCCCCAAAGTCATAAAAAATAAGACATGTTGCACATGCTGGCAGGCTCACATAAACACTCCACAGCAAAACAACTATGTAATGTACATGTAGAGAGGTTTCAATAATACCTTTGTCTTGACAGGATGCATGAGCTGTTGAGCAAGAACAAAAAAAGAGGTCATAAAACATCATTTCTACTTTGCAACATTGTTACACGACTTCACCAATATTACAGAAAAGGACATTTACAACGCAATGGAGTAAATTTCACATTATTGATTTTGGCCTGACTTATTGTTTAATTTTCAAAACTGTTGCTGTAAAATATAATTTTCATGAAATGTATCATGCAACTTTTCACAGTCACAGCTTCAATACTAGTGGTGGTTACATGTACATGTACATCACTGAAGAAGTTGTTTCCTTGTGAGAACAACACAAGAAAAATAACAGATCAAAGCAGAGATGCAAAGAAATGTTTTACCCAAATTGTAATCCTGTAAGCAGTGTTTTTCAAGAACTGCATTAACGCCATTAAAGTGTCAACTATGTTAACCAATTTATAAAATTACCCTAGCCCTATAAATACTGCAATATATGCAGTGAAAATTACCAACAGAAAACATGCAGTTTAAAATATCCTGTCAGTACTTAGATTTGTACAGTGTAGCTAGGTGAACATTCAAAATTTATAATGAATAAAGCTTCCCTACCTCCCCTATTGCATTATCAACATTTTTCCGCACATCATCATCGCTAAAATGAAGAGAAATATTGTTAGCAATGATTTGTGTAAACCTGTATTGACCACAAAAGATTTGATTAATTTTTCAATTATCATTCAGAAATTGTTCTCACCTTAACTTCTCTATTCCCTCTAGATTGAGACCCATTTTTGCCCTAGATAAAATGAGGAAATTACCATAATTGTACAAGTTTACTGTATACACCAATAAAACTATAGTTATTGAAGATAGTCAACTTATATACATGTGTCAGTAATAGACCGTGTATTGCAATGTCAATTATATTTCCAGCAACTGTATTAATTGAATTAAACTTCTTGCTTCATGGTCGTTTGCAAATTAAAAGAAAATCTGTTTATGAATAGAAAATTTAGTTTTTTAGACTTAATAATAAATCATATCTTATTTGACACGTTTTTAGTTTAACATCATGTCAACAGTTTTACATTTATTTTTTAAAGAAGAAATTTAATAATGGCATTGTAATATCATTTAACAATCAAAAGATTTACAGTAAGGACACTTGAACCATGGACACTTAACAGTTTTTATTTTACATTTTTTGTGACTCTAGAGTGAAGGCTTTTTATATTATGTACAAGATTAGTGTTTTGACGAAGTAGAAATTCTTGATACTCTTGTTAATACAAAACACACTTATGCTATCTATGGTCACTAAAAACTGTGTACCAAAGAAAGTCAAGTGTTGATGGTTCAAGTGTCCTCACCATCAGGTTAAAAGGGAATTAGAGAACTTGAAATCAGTTTATTACTGACCACATGTAGAGGCTGAAAGAATTTATCTTTTATCTTTAATAAATCAGTTTATGAAATACTAATTTGTTAAGATTGTATTTAAATTACAGTTTAGAGAATATTCAATGGTACACTGCAGTGAGACGGCCCAGTGAGACCCATGTAAATAAAGCTGATTTCTTTGTTTGGAGAAACAACAGCTTTCGTTTGTTTCAAGGGTTTCAAGAAAAGAATTGCAAAGAAAGCCACTAGGAAATTAAATCTAAAGTTTTTTGTCATCATTATTTGTTGAAAATGAAAGCAAACAGGACAAAAAAAAAAAACATCAGAAAGTCACATGCGAAAATTCTGTCACTTTTGAACAATGTCAAAAATCTTCAAAACTTGACAGCACATTGTCGTTGGGAGCTTTTCCTTTATCAACACTGCACTTGTTACCTAATCTCATTTCTTAGTTCAATCCGTCAAGTGTGATCATCTGGACAAGAAATAACTCAGGCATATTAGCTTTCATAAGTGCTTCGGTGTAGCTGTTGTACATGAAGATCAGATTAATTTTAAGTTTAGTTTGCAGTCACCCTCAGCTAATCTGTGTTAAACTAAGTCAGACATAACAATCTAGTTGCATGTATATGGTTATATTTTTTGGAATTCATTCATTAGCATTTCTCATGAATTAATTCAGATTGTTTTATATTGTTTACAGTATATGAATATGAAAGCTACTGTATCTTCCAGTTGAAACAGATTGGCCCACGTTGGAAGGTCAATATAAAACATATTAACCTCCTGGAATGATACACATGTACCACCTAAAATATTCCCAAGTTTACACATTTTACACTCAAGGCTATACCGTATATCTGTTGCTGCTAGTCTCATGCCCAGTAACACCAGTTCACAAGCCACTGTCCGTTGAGCACTGCTTATTAAGGGTTCAAAAGTTAGGTTCAGATCTCATCATGGGACCCATGAATGCTTGTACAGTAATTACTAACTAAAGTAAACCTAACAAATTCAATACATACAACACATGTGTATGTGCAAATGCGATACTTGTGACCATTTCAAATTGGCTCTGTGACAAAGTTGTATATTTATAGTATACAATCATGTTACTGTAGATAATAATTTTATTTGTCTGCCTAGATTCAAATAAATTGAAGTACTTTATTATTTACACAAGTTTAGCACAGTCATGTCAACCTACATACTCATGCATTGCAAAACCTTGCATAATCTGTACAATCATGCAAAAGAACAAAATTCAAATGTTCAAAGTTCCTCAGTTTATTTTTTAAGTTTAATGAAATGAGCAAAAATTATCAATTTATTTTTTTATGATTTTACACATTTATTTCTAACTTTAAAAATTATAATAACATAGTTTAATTTTTTATTGTGCTTTAAATAATGCTGCCACTCAGTTTATGAACTCATACTTTAATTTAGCTTTAAATGTCATTTCAGACAAATTTAGTCTTTCGTTTACTGCAGAAGACAAGATTTTCATTGAGATTTCAAAATAAACAGGAAAGAGCATTTACAAAATAATACTAAAGAGAGACTCACTTCAGTTCTTCGATCACAATACGCTGCTTCTCAACAAGCTTTTCTGGGCTTAACTCTTCGTTTGCATTTCCTGAGACACCCTAAATAAGAAAATGTAAAATTATGTGTGACTAAATCTTCATTCATACATGTATCTTAATTCACTCAGTTAACAAACTCATGCACTTCAAAAACCTAATACATCATTAACAATATCCCAACCCCTTCCCCCCCCCCCCCCAACCTTCCCTCTCTCCCCGACCCACCTTCTTTATTTTGGTACTATGGAAAAATGCTGACATGATTTAGAACTACAAGTTTGCTAACTACATTTCTCTGCTGGCTTTCTATTTAAATCAGTACATTTTACAGTCATCCCCTCCTGCTGTCCTCTGAGGGAAAACTGTTGAAATTCACATACCGGTAATCCCCACAGGGCATAACCATTAATAATCGTAATCCAGAAATAAAAAAAATAAAAATAAATTACTAAGGAAGCCACATCAGCCTTATCTGATTTTCATACAGGTCCTCTATCCTGATTGAATTGAAATTTTGAAAAACCCTCGGAGCAAGGCAAGAACCAACAACAAACTTGACCCCATAATTTATGGAACCTGGCTGGAATCAAAGTCAAACCCGGGCCACATGGGTGGGAAGTGAGCACTCTCACAACGGTGCCATCCTGCTCCTCAAACATTATCATGGATTTACAGTAATAGCATCTTGGAAAATTGTACCCTGTCATGATAATTATCAAAGAAATGTGACTTAACAATTTTTTTTTCACAAAGTACAAATAAAGTTTTATGCAGTTAAATGCAATTTAACGGAGTTAACAACAAAGAGCGCCAGTGTTGTCTGGAGTCAGCGGCGTTTCATACATGGGCATGCGCCAGATCCCATGTGCTCTTTGACTGAAGTGTGTTTAGCGTTACAGGCGCTAGCGTGTTATTTGCGTGGCAGTTCATGGGACCTCATCTTCAAGGCTTCCTCCCGGAGTAGCGTGTGCATTATTTGTTCTTCGTTCGTCGTTTTTCGAATCTTGCCGTTGTTTCTTTCGTTTGGTATGGCACATCGTCGTGCAACAAACAACAGTGTGGCCGCCATGTTGGATTCAAGTCAGCCTTCTTCTTCAGCCGATTCTCCCTCTTCAGTCGTACGTCCTCCCATTTCTTCGACTCCGGTGTCCACTCCGCCCTCCTTCGTCCTCTCTCAACAGGACCTCAGTCAAGCGTTTTCACAAGCCTTGGGGGATACGTTACCTCGCATTTTGGCGGCTTTGCAAAGTCACTCATCGAGTTCTTCGACAGCAGGAAACGCGGCATCGGGCACAACGTCATCCGGTTCTGTTGTCATTAACCAACCACTGCCTTCTTCTGCAGGCCAGTCCTCAGGTAATTTGGTCGTTCCTCCCTTTATTTCAACATACTGCACGTTAGGCAATTCTTCTTTATCTTCGTCATCGTTGTTTGGTTCTCGTGGTGCTGCGAATGGATTGCCATCTTCCAACCAGTCTTTCACGCCATTGGTCTCCTTTGGTTCTAATTCCTCCATCGCCTCTACCTCAATATCCCTGAATAGGCCGTTTGTTGTTGGCCCCGGTTATTCCCCTATCCCGGAGAAGCTGGTGACAAAAATTAGGTCTGGCCAATTTGTGGATCTTGCTGACTTGCTAGCAGAGAACTTGAAAGCCCAGGAGACAGAGCCCCAAACGTACCTTGATGGCAAACTTCTCGTGAGTTCTTCCAAGAAAAGGGTGCAAGAGATCACTGATATCGTGACATGGGTTGAAGCATTCACTGTGTACTCGTGGATCTTCTGCTGTGCTCATTCTTCCAGATGGCAGGACATGACACAATACAAGCTGCTAATTCTCAAGACGTCGCGCCAGTTCCCTGGGAAGGCTTGGCTCCATTACGATGTTGCATTCCGCAAGGACGCAGCTGCTGCAGGTTTGGTGGACTGGTCTCACATGAACCATGATTTGTACAACTTCCATACTCTTTCGTCACCTCTTCCCCAGTCAAGCCAGCAGCCAACCACTTCGTCTTCAGCTTCAATTTCGATAGCCGGTTCATCCACCTTTTGCCGATCTTGGAATGATGGCACCTGTCACTGGACCTTTGGTCAATGCCGGTACCTCCATCGCTGTGAGAAATGTGAAGGTGATCATCCACGTGTCAACTGTCCATTTCGGGCCTCAACCTCTTCCTACCGGTGCTCCCAGTCAACTCCCCCATCCCAAAGCAAACGTCTGCGGCGTTGAAGTGGGATCCAAACCATATGTAAATAGCGTACATTCATCTTGTTCAGTTTCCTTTTCAAATTTTTTGATTCCTGTTCCTGTTAATGTTGTTGTTCCTGCACCACAAGATGCTTTTGGTAATGACATGCCCTCCGAAGTGGCACACCATGCGTTGCCCTCTTGTTCTTTGTCCATTTTGGGCGTCCCGCAGCAAGACCTGGTCCCCCCATCCAGAGTAACCCCCATAGACGCGGAGGAACTTCGGCATGAACTGTGTTCTTACCCCGACCAAACGCAAGTGGAGTACGTGATTTCAGGTCTCACAAATGGTTTTCAGCTGGGTTGCTATAGCCCTATCCCAAACCTCCATGTGAGTCGCTTTGGAATTATCCCGAAGAAGTACCAGCCTGGAAAATGGCGGCTTATCTTGGATCTGTCTAGTCCTTTAGGCCATAGTGTCAATGATGGCATTCCAAAAGAACCCTTTTCAGTGCAGTACATGAAGGTTGATGATATCATCGATGGGATCATGCTTCACGGCAGAGGAACGCTGTTGGCAAAGTTCGATGTGGAAAGTGCTTACCGTAATGTCCCTGTCCATTCTGATGATCGTTACCTACTTGGTATGAAGTGGCGTGGGAAATATTTTATTGATATGGCGCTTCCATTTGGACTACGCTCTGCTCCTTTCATCTTCTCGTCCATCGCAGATATGCTCGAGTGGATCCTCAAACACAATTATAATGTGAATTTTCTTTTACACTACCTGGATGACTTCCATACATTGGGCCCTCCTAACTCACCTGTTTGCCAGAACAATATTGATACTTGTGTTAAGCTATTTAAAAAGTGGGGTATTCCTCTTCACCCGAACAAATTGGAGGGGCCATCCACTTGTTTAACTGTGCTCGGTATTGAGCTCGATTCTCTCTCACTTCAGGCCCGTCTGCCGCAGGATAAGTTTGATCGTATTGCTGCACTTCTGGAAGCCTGGTCCCTCAAACAACATTGCACACGGAAGGAGCTGGAATCTCTCATTGGCAATCTCCAACACGCATGTAAAGTAGTTCCTCAGGGGCGTACCTTCTTGAGACGCATGATCAATTTATTATCAGCCTTTCGACGTGATAGCCACCCAATTAGGATCAACCAAGACTTTCGCTTAGACCTCCGTTGGTGGCGAGAATTTTTCCATTCTTGGGGTGGTCTCAGTTTCCTGCTTTCCCCACAGTGGGCGACCTTGCCTGAATTTTACGTTTCCTCAGATGCTGCTGGTGCTCGGGGTTATGGTGCAATTTGTGATCATGAATGGTTTGTGGGTGAATGGTCAGCTGTTCAGCATCCCTTGGCAATTGCCTACAAAGAGTTGTTTCCGGTGGTTATTGCAGCTTCCCTATGGGGCCACCGATGGGCTTCTAAACGAGTTGAGTTCTGCTCCGACAACATGGCAGTCGTTAGTGTTTTGCGTTCGGGCACCACGAAGGATCCGAACATGATGGTTCTTCTCCGTCACTTGTCACTTGTGGCAGCCCGACATTCCTTTGCCTTTACTGCCTCTCATACGCCGGGTAAAGACAACTCGATTGCTGATGCCTTATCTCGTTTTGATTTTCAGCGTTTCCATCATCTTGCTCCTCATGCAGCTCCTGGGGCGACTCCAATTCCGTTAACGCTGCTGGCTCAGCTGCCCGTAATTTGACAGATAAATGCCAGTTCTATTTGACCAATGGCCTCGCACCTTCTACTCACCAAGTTTATGCTTCGGCTCAACGTCAGTTCTTAGATTTTTGTAGTCAGGATACTCCCTTCGAGCCAAGTCAGCCTCTTTTACCAGCCAGTGAACAAACTCTGATGCGCTTCTGTACCCATTTAGCAGATGGTCTTCACCATTCTTCCATTAAAGTATATTTGTCTGCAGTCCGTTCTTTACACATTGACTATGGCTTCCCAGACCCAATTGTCAACCGTCTTCAACTTCAGCGTCTCTTACGAGGGATCAAACGTCATCAGGGCCCAAATCTCCCTCAGCGCCAACCAGTGACAGCCGACCTTATGTCTGTTTTGCACAAGTCTTTAGATTTTATCAACCCTGACAGTGTCATGCTATGGGCAGCCCGCTGTCTTGGCTTCTTTGGGTTTCTTAGAGCTGGTGAATTTACAACAAATGGTACCTTTGATCCATCTGTTCATTTGACCACGGCAGATCTTCAAGTAGATTCCTCCACCAATCCCCAAAGCTTTCGAGTGTTAATCAAGTGTGCAAAGACTGATCCTTTCAGGCAGGGTTGTTTCATCTATCTTGGCCGTGGTTCCCTTCCTCTCTGTCCTGTGACTGCATTAACAAACTACCTTCATCTTCGTGGGCCAGGCGCCGGACCTCTCTTTATTCACCAAGATGGCTCTCCTCTTTCTAGATCTCGGCTTTCCTCATTTCTTCAAACCACTCTACAGGCAGCAGGTATTCCTGGAAAGTTCTCGGGTCATAGTTTTAGAATTGGAGCCGCTACAACTGCTGCCCAGAGAGGTGTCCCTGATCATCTCATTAAGACAATGGGTCGCTGGTCGAGTGATGCTTACTTGTTATATGTGCGCACACCTGTGGAAACCATCCTTTCAGTAGCTGAACGACTTGCCTAACAGGTATGGTTTTTGTCACTAATTTGCCAGTTACTGGGTGCCTACGGATTTGGGCATTTTTCTCGGGGCTCTGGCCTCCCCATCCATGAGCCCCTCTCTTCTCCGAGCTGGCTAGCGCGCTGCTCGGAGGTCCTCCGGCTTGGCGTGGGGGCTCATGGCTGGCTTGCCAGGATTTGCCAGCCATGGGAGCAGTCTCCATCTAGGAGCTGGCTGCCAATAGTGGAAGCTCCTGGATATCACAGGCACCCAGCCTCCATTTTGCGATGCAGTTGTTAAATGCAGTTAAATGCAATTTAACGGAGTTAACAACAAAGAGCGCCAGTGTTGTCTGGAGTCAGCGGCGTTTCATACATGGGCATGCGCCAGATCCCATGTGCTCTTTGACTGAAGTGTGTTTAGCGTTACAGGCGCTAGCGTGTTATTTGCGTGGCAGTTCATGGGACCTCATCTTCAAGGCTTCCTCCCTCCCCCCCATTTCCCTCCCTCTTTTCCACTGTTCACACAGTGTGACGGGTGCCTGCTCTCCCTTCTGCGTGGGGGCTCATGGCTGGCTTGCCAGGATTTGCCAGCCATGGGAGCAGTCTCCATCTAGGAGCTGGCTGCCAATAGTGGAAGCTCCTGGATATCACAGGCACCCAGCCTCCATTTTGCGATGCAGTTGTTAAATACAATTAAAATATTTAATAGACATTTAGTGCAGAGTGGAGAAGTCCTAATTTCCCATACCATAACGACACATCTTTCCATTTCCTCCAGTTGATCTTTCAATTGTCCTATGAGGCTTTCTTGCTTTGTTTTCTCAAGGCTCAGCTTTTGTTCATATTCTTGTAAGTTCTGATTAGAAATAAAAAAAGTAATAATTTATAAATAAAAGGGGACATGTTGGAACAAACATTCTACCGTAAGTTTGGCCTGACTGCATGAATAACACTTCCCGTAAACATGGCCCCACCAAATGTAACTTACCATTAAGCTTGTAAATACTGTTAACTTATACATGCAAGTTCTTCCAAGATTAGAAGCCCACATGTTGGAGGCTTACACCTTGATCTTATGGTAACTCCAGTTTCGTACTTAATTAGCACATAGTCACTAGTGTTGGAGAAATTGCTACTACCCATGGAAAGCATACTTCAGTCTCAGCATTATTTTAGTTTGGTTAACAAAGACTAAATGATCAAAAGATTGTCACTTTGATTCTACATTCGCAAGCTCTCAGAGAATGGTCTATCACTGAATATGTTTCATGAAACTCACATTTTTATCTTCACCATCATTATTCAATGCCTTTTCTGGACTTTCCTTTTTTTGTGGACCTCGCACATCAGGGCATCCTTGGAATGCAAACTCTTCCAGCTCCATTAGCAACCGCTACAAAGAAACATGATATGACAAATACTGTACCATGTAACACTGAGAAGCTACCTCTAGATGATGGCAAAAAAGTGGTTTGACACCAAAGAGAAATCACAAGAACGCCATGATAAAATAGTTAATGGGTCATTCTACAAAACTGCACAAGTGAAAGAGTAAAAGCAGACTTTACCACATAGACAAGACAATGCTAGCTGGAAAGTTCAATGGGTGTAGTAGACAGCACTGGTACATCAGAATATAACAATGTGGTTCTTTTTTCAAAAAGAGCTGACCAGTTTAGAAGAATTGCCAGCAAGAATTGGTGCAACAACTTTTATTAAGAAGTGGCAAAAATTGTGTTAGTCTTTCATCAGATGAACTAGAGAAGAAAGGTATGAACATAAGCTTGACCCACCTCTCTGGTCTCTTCAGGAGCAGCAACAACCTGCTTTAATCGGAATTGCACCTAGAAAACAAATTATAAAATAGCTAGCAAAGCCACGCTATTAAACTCAGTATACACATGTATATGTTAACATGCACAATAATCCAATGATCACAGGCATGTGCAGGCCTCACGGTACATGTATGTGCAAAGTAAACTTTGCTAATTACAAGCCTTACCATTCTATTGGCAATGTTATGAAACAATTGATTCATGCTTTTAGCTGTGTATCAAATTACAAGTATGATAAATGTAGAAACGTGTAAAGTTGCTTTAGGATGCACCTACATGTACATGTGACTAGAGCAACTGTTTTAATGTAATAATTCTCAAAACGGTCCACATGCATCATAAGCCGAAGACGTGCCCTAAAGCATGAATTAATTGCTTAATATCAAATCTGGCTCTGATCGAAAAAAAAACAACAACAACAAAAAAAAAACAAGTGAACCAACACCTCCAGAGAATAAAGTGAATAAAAGTATTCTTACCACCTCCCAACCCCTCCCCTGCCCCTCCCCCAACTCTTTCTGGATAGGATGCTTCAAGTGGAGATTCATGTACAGCCAGTCCGAGATGATGTAACTAAAGTTAATTCCAGGAGTTTTTCAGGGTACAATATAAAAATTTGTGTCACAGAACTCAGAAAATTTGTGGCCAACATTTTTAACGAATTATCCTTTTTGAGCAGCTGCAATACATTCAAGTCACTCAGTAAGTTGTTATTATTATAAGTACCTGAGCAAAGTGGCTTGTGAGGGCAAGAAGAGAGCCATTTAACTCCTCCTGTTCATCTTCAAGCTCTTTTAGCTTTTCATGGTCTGACCTGACAAACATTATGACAAATCCTTAGCTACAAGTGTATGCATTAACATGATTATTTTTAAAACTAAATCTGGTGAAACAATATTATTTCAACACATTTACTCAAACTAGAAGTACTAATTTCAAACTATTTGATTTACGATTAAGAATACTGTCCCCCAATGTCATTTTCTGTGACAAGGAGAGAATGTACAGTATGTATTGCCTTAAAGACATCGCTTTAAAATGGAAAATATAAGGATTGAAAATTTGCAATGTACAGCTGTGTGTGTGTTCATCCTAAGCTTATTAAAAAACAAGAGTCATCAAGTTTAAAATTATTACAAATTTACTACCCTTCCTGTTAAAAACAACAAAAGAACAAAACATGGGTTGAGCTTCACGATGAGGGACAAAATAAAAATGGTACACTGACTGTGAACAAAACTAACCTTGAAACACATTAAAAAGAGTATTATTATGAAAAATAAAACGACACGCAAGGTGCGATGTTTACATCTACAAACAAGATGGTAAAAACAGCTGTAAAAAATGTCTTTGATTCACTTGAAATAAATTGCAGTATAATTCCTTTTTAAAACATCAGGATGTTTTAAGTTTGCCACAAAGCTGTAATACATTTACGGTTATGAACACACTATACAAAAAAAAAAAAAAAAAAAAAAGGAATTGATCAGAATAGATATTCTGTCATTTGATAACAAAGGAAATTGAACAGTTGAATATATACAGTGTAAATCCTACACCCTAAAAAATATTCCTGTTCAACTGAATGCAAGCTGAATAGAAACTGAAACAAGGCCTGGGGCTCACCTGTAACTCTACAAGGACTACACGCACATGTACTGTATTCTTCCTTGACAGTAAAATTTTACAGCATTTTAATTCATTTTCTGTTTCTAGGAGATTTAATCTCTCCTCTTTTCAATGCATTTGAATATCTGCCACAGAACTCATTTACTAGTTGTCTTTATTCTCAGTCAGATTTGCACATTCTTTGGGATAACAACCATCACCATGGAAATTGTCTGTAAAATTGCTTAGAATTGCACAACTCCTCAAAGCATATTTAACACCTTTTCAGCTTAGCTATAATTTCAGTTCATGCACTATTCAATTCTTATTGCATGGAAGTTCATGCATCACTAGTTTCTAATTTCAGCCCATTGTACATGATACTAAGCATACATGTAAATACATGCCAAACAAGTTTGTAAACTGATACACATGGTACTTCAAAGACGTACTGAAAACTAGCACCTAGTGAACTCTTCCTTCCCAACAACATCCAGAGTAATGTCAGTATCATTCATGAAGTCCTGATATAAGACACTGTACATATACTGCAAGCAAATACATTTTCTAACTTGATACATGTATGTATGTCCACCAAAGGGCATCTGGTTAGAACAATATTTTTACCCGGTTTATCCTAAAGCCACAGTCAAATATTTTCTCCACGTAATCCCTACTTGCACTAATTTTGAACTGAGAATTTATAGATTTACCACACTTGGGGGAGAAAGGCTTTCGAAAATTTTCAATAGTGTGCTGAAAAGGCAAGTCAAGCATTTTCTGTGAGCATGAAGTACAGGTCAAACTGACTTGGTAAACTTTATACATGTACATAAATTTACAAAACCCATGAAAAAAGAGTTTGAGGAACACATAGCTGAATGAAAGGAAGCAGACTGATAATACTGAAGGGCTCAAGTACAACAGTGTTCACTGCACATTCACTTTTGGTAATAAAGATTCTATACTGTGTCAACAGTGGTGTACTTACATAATGGTCATAACATTACAGTGAAATTTCTTTGATTACCAAAAACCTTTTCTCGACCATATACATGTATTACCTTGAAATGTTGAACAATTCCACAATTTATTTTGTTAAATGTAACAAAATGCCATGGATAGATAATCAACTTGAGGGGTAGTTGGACCGGCTGTGTCATTTTCAGTAATACATAGAGAAGAGTGAAGTCTGCTTTTTCTCCTTTCTCTTATTGTCATACAAGATAAAAAGAATACATGATGGCAGGTTTCTAGTTTGACATCTAACAAGACCACAGTCCCGCTATAGGGGGACACCCTTTAAATAGGAAAAACAATGTCCGCCGGAAGAGTTGTGCACTATGGGAGGTCCCATGAAAAATGTTCATTTACATGCTGTTCATATGAGACTGGGAGTGTAAATTCTCATGACAGAGAGGTTCAAATGTTGAAGGCGAAGGTTGAGAACTTCTAATCAGTGAAAAGGTGAACTGTAGGTTCCTGTACGACTGTACTTAAATTTGCTGCCATTTTAAAGAGCGAAAATAATTCACAGATGTTGACAACTCAATTACCAATTGAAAACAACAAATTTCTAAAACAGTATAGTAAAAAATATATTGCAAGAGGCAGATTACAAGAAAATACCACATAACTTTGAAAAACAAAACAGAAGAAATGCTCATTACATTTATTTATTTCATTCACTGCTCCCTCATTTCCGACCTAGCCTCTCTCCAACTCTCTTTCCTTTTATAATTTAATTACACAGACGAACTTTCTGTACAAGGAAGAAGAATTTTCTTGAAACAACAGAGGAAGGTAATTTTACAGGAGTCTAGTGATGTCCGGGTTTGAAATCTGAGATGTTAGGAACAAAATAATTATCACCTTTGAATGAATGCGGATGTTTGATTATTTGTCCTACATGTAAAACAGCCGAAGAATTAAGGGAGCGGTGAGCTCTTTTTTGAAGCAATTCCACGAAGAATGTGATTATTTTGCTCGTGTAGCATGGGTCAATTTGATTAAAAACCGATTTTTCTCGTATTATGTTCGGTTATAAATTATTCAGAAAGGACAAGACATCTACAAGCGTTAAGAAACTTTATGTCAAAAAAGCGATATTCACTCTTCAATTTTTTCCTACATAAGGCATTTCTGAGGGAAGGCTCATTCATTCACGATCGGAACGTTTCATTCGAGATTTTGGTCCTAACCTAAGATTGCACGATTTTCAAAGTTCTTTCAATGAAAACACGCTGGGCGCGAAAATGAACGTAAGCTTAGCTTACGGAGTCGCTGAAATACATTGTGGTACCTCTTATCTTAACGAACTAGTTGCCCAAGGTAAACCTAAAAGTAAAAATTCTTTATCACTGAACCTTTTTGCAATAAGAAGGCCATAACAATAATAACACTGTGACGAACAATCACGAATGAACGCGAGTGGTCGATGTACATGAAATTAGAATAGCAAAACGCATAATGAACTGAGGATCGTAAAGCAAAGTTCAGTGCAATTTTGAAACTGAAATCTTCCCAGAAGGCGAAGTAACATTAGAAATCACTTTAGACAAGGTGGATTACGAAATAAGACTTACTTTCGTGTGTAGTCAGAGCTTTTTGCCCCATTTTCTGCGGCATTATCCACTGCAGCTCCCAAAGGCGGCCATCTTTCTTCTAAAGGACGCGAACTGTAAAAGGTCGAATCGTCGTATTCAAAGTCTGCCATTTTGTTTCTAGACTTTGCAGCTCGGCCTCATTGTCGATCAGGTACATTCGGAAACTAGGACTGCCTCTTTTTTGTTTACCTGAACCAGAAAAATCAGCAATAAACCAAAGATCAACGGGCAGATCAACGGAAACAAGCAATCAAATTGTTGACGTGCATTGACGCGCATCGAGTTCCTGCGTGGGTGACGAACTAGAGTAGGGTGAGTCTGTTTCAACCCACACAGGGGTGGAATAGGGGGATTGGCCTGCCCCTCATTCCTCTATCGATAGAACTATAACCAAAAAGAAGCAAAATTACGGCATTTTCGTGATGTTTAGAACAACGGTAAAGAGAGACTTATAATAAGTCCCAAAAACAGCCATTGGAAGCACACGATATACCAAAGGGTGATCAGAGCAAATTTACAAAGAAGCAAAGCCTTATTTAGATTTCCGTTCTGATTTCACATTTGGAGACGAAACATACACTGTAGACGGGGAAGCCCCTTTTCTAGGTTTACCAGCGTTTTTGAGCCGATCGAGTGATTGTTGTGGGCGTAGGAATTTTTTTACGGTTAAAACCGAATGATTTGTTTAAGACAATTCACAAAAATAACATTTCCGTTACTCCGATAAGCAGGCTAAGGCTTAGATGATCGACTCAAAAACGCTAGTAAATGTAGACAAAAGAGAAAAGAGTTTTTCTATTTACCGTAAAAGTTTCTTCTCGAAAATGAAACTCAGAACGGAAATATGAAGAAAAACGGATATTTTGCCGCTTTATTTCGTTGCAATCTGGCCCTGATTACCCATAATGTCCCTTAGAGCGTGAACTCCTCTATTAACCGAGCTGGAGATCTTGTACCGAGGTCGTGAGCACAGACCGAATGCAGTCAGTGCAGTGAGGTCTGTATACACAACAACCGAGGTCAAGATTCTCCCATACAGACCGACTAAGCTCGGTTAGCAAGATGTTTATTATATGGCAAACAAGAAAAATTTAATTCGTTTTATGCAACTGGTTTGTACTAGCTGACATTTTATTTGCTTGCGAACGGCTATGGGCTGAACTTTAATCTGCTAAAGTGTGCTCGTCCTGTTTACTTTTTTTCTTTCGTCAGGCTTTTTGGCACTTTTACTAATATTTTCAGCAGAAAATAGTCAATATTTTTGTATTTTAGTGTGCAACTTTTCCACCGCAAAATGTAACCGGTCTAGATCGGGAAATCTATAGATCGTGTTCAATATCGATTCGGTAGCCCATTAGCCTGCGAACGCAGACGTATTTCCGGCTGTCGCTTGTCTCCGCCGAAAATAACACGTTATTTCGGAGGAGACAAGCGACAGCCGGAAATCCGTCTGCGTTCGCAGGCTAGCAGCCAATCAAAATAAAATTAATTCGTGAATTCTTTAGTACACAGTCCTTGTGAGACACAGCCTTATAATTATTAGTCCGCAGTCTCCCAGAGCAAATGAAAAATGTGGAATGTTCTGCGGCCTTTTACAATACTCGGGAAGCGGCTGGAACCTGGAAAAGGCCAAATTAAAGAAACGTAGTGCTAGAGTGGGGCGGGACTTTATTAGCTAGAGAACGCAGCTTCAGTGAAACATTTATCACATAATTTGGAAAAGGAAAGACGACTTCCTAGAAATCTTTCTGGTATTGAAATGAAGGGAAAGCAGGCCTGGGTAATATATAGTTGGGGAGACTATAGCCTTAGCTTAGGATCTATAGGAAGCCTTCGGCCACTGAGGTTGTGCGGTCGGTTGTGCGGCGGATTTGCATTGGTTTCCCCGGTCGACTGTTTCGCGGGAAAACAAATGCACAATTACGCTAAGATTCAGTGAAATTATTAAGCATCGTTTGCAGTTTCCTGCGAGTATAAACCATAGTTGTATAAACAGACTGATTTTTCCACCGGAGAACTGGGCACAAGATAGGCCAAGGGTTTAGCTAGGGATTGGCGATTATTGCTTTCAAAAATCGATGCCGCGAATATGAAGCCGAAGGAACGAGTTTTGCGGCGTGAGCAGTGTCGTCAAGGCTTTCGACATTGCTGAATTTGAAACATATTCAGTTGTCAAACATTAACCAATTGGAAACCACTTCGAACGTGTATCCTTCATTCTGATTGGCTGAGAGGTTTGCTAAGCGTCAGCAAGAAAACCTTTTGCGAAAATTCACGGCCAAAGAGTTTGTTCTACATCTTTTGTGGGCTTTCAGCAAAGCAACTTGTAAAGGTTTGTACAGTTTATTTTGTTAAGTTTTCATTCTCAAGTGTAAGAATATAAAGAGTTTCGACCACAAAGAGGGTTTTACCTTTTCCTTTAGAGGCAGTTTTCACGTTTTCGTAAAGAAACTGGCCATTAAATTAGGAAGAACTCCTACTTCTAGAATGAAATGTGTGAAACGAAGAAAGGGAGGTTTAAATGCGGTTTAAGTGCAATATAAGAAAATGTTTGCTTTAGAAGTTCTGTAAGTAATACTATCCACTGAAAGGCTAGTTTGCCGAGTAACAGGAAGCTTGTAAACCAATTTGTTTTGCACCTTTTTAAGTTCTTGTTCAATTGAAAATCGTTACTTTGTCTCGCAGGCAGTGACGACGGACTTTTAGAACGAAACTGCTCTCCAGCTGAAATGGACTTAGCCAACAGTCTGCACTTCACTCCAGTTAAGGGCAAACCACTGAGTCCCTTTATTTCCAAGCTAAAACTGCTCGTCAGCGAAGAAAAATACCGAAAAGCCATCCGTTGGTCAGAAAGTGGCGGCGCAATTCTCATTTCTGACGGCGAAGCCTTCAAACGTCAAGTTCTAGACGAAAGCGCAGAAATGTTCAAAACCAGGAACTTCACAAGCTTCGTGAGGCAACTTAACCTGTACGGCTTCCGAAAGGTTCCAGTGAACGGAAAGGGCGACCCTTCAAAAAACATGGAATTTGAGCACGTCCATTTTAAACGTGATAAGCCAGAACTTATGCATTTGGTTAAACGAACCTGCCCCTCCAGGAAAAATAAACGAGCCACCAAAGGAACTCTTACCACCTTCAAAAGAGGAAGCCCTTCACAAGGCCCGGAACCGCGGTATCGAAAATTCAAATCTGCTGAAGATGACGAGGAAAGCGTGAATCTAGGAAACTTGGGGAGAAACGACAACAGTTTCTACAGCGAGAGCCCAAATTCATCACCGCACAGAGACACAGAAGGTGAAGAACTTTCGGCCGAATTCAGCCACTCCAGCAATTCTCCGTTTGAGGCAGCACAGGCCAATATAGCCAATTCCCTACAAGAATATTACTATCAAAGATTTCAGGAAGAACAGATTGCCGTTCAGCTTCTTCTAAATTTGCGTTACTCATCGTCCTCACCTCAAAGCTGTGAAAATTTCCAGCCGCAGCAAGCTGCTTACGATCCATCATGCGCCGGGTATCATTCTATGTACATGTACCCATCTTTGCCTTTTTACAGCCAGTACAGCTCCATGTACTGATTTAAAAACTACGTTGGAACTGATACTTACTTTCAGAATCACGATTTGAAACAAAGTTTCCTGTACTGTGTTAATTATTTTCTGATCGTTTATAGTTTAAACGAGCTTTTTTAGTGAGCGCACACTTATCGCTGAATTCAGATTGCTTCGAATGATTGAAATTTATTTTTATTTGCAAGAAAAGCATTACCATATTGCTTGAGCTTTTCGTTTCTAACTTTACTTTTTCAGCTTCCTTCAATGTACAGGCAGGAAAACAGGAGAGATGAGAAAAACATACCAAAAATATTATTATTTAAAGAAAATCATCAACATTTTGACTGATTTATTGTGTTTTTTTTGTTTGTTTGTTTGGTGGAATCAGTCCTTCGTCTTTCAGTTGTTTAGTGGAATTGTTAATCTATGAGAACCCAAACTAAATTTACAACTAATTGTTAATTGTATGTAATTATACAAGAATTGAGATTATTATTGAAATTATTTATTATCACTTAATGTAGTGTAATTTATTTATATTTCACATTATTAATTGAGCATTAGTTTGAATAGTCTTTTTTCAAAGCGGAAAGGTTCGGTGTATCCAATACGACGAAGCCTTAAATTATTTTCAGACTTCTTATTATAAATCATTTTATCAAGAACAATTTGAATTCAGGTCAATTATATTTTGCAACTTTACTTTGTGATCTAGGTTGTATTTAAACATCAGGGTTTATTGTAAGAGACAAAATAAGATTTGACTGACTAGGGGAGTTATTTATTGAATGTATTTGAAGATGTAAACAAAGGCATTGAGAACTGAAGATCGGATTGTATTAAAATACAACTTACCTCACATATGGTCGAATTACGTCTAACCCCACTTACCAGGGTGTTTAGAACAACTAGACGAACCAGTAAAGTACAACTTGTTCGAGAGACTGCGTTCCTGCTGGCCAGCGCAGAAAGTTCATTTTCAGCTTTCAACTTAGCTTTCAAATGGATGAAGACAAATCTGCACTCAATAACTGCACCTTCTAGACCTGACAAGGATGTTGCTTGCAGCTTTTTTGGGTAGAAAAAAACACAAAAAGCAAATTTAGAAACAATTCTGTAAATCATATCCCTTATGGGGTGACTCTGCAATAGCTGGTTTTCACATGACGTCACTAAAATTCGAACTACGATACTATTGATCTTCCTGAGATTTTACTTTAATGATGTATAAGAGCAGCTGAAAACTAATATTCATACAAATTTTCGCTCCGAATGGGATCTTGGTTCTGTGATACACTACGCTTGAATTTCTGAGCTTTTGCGTGACGCAGCATTTACATGACGGCCTGGAGAGCTGTCATGATGGTTAAAAAAGTGACTTATTTCGGGGAATTTGGCTATCTGAACAGTTCATGTCTTAGAAAAAGTATTATTTTAATGTTTTAGAGTTCCCCGAGGTATAAATTCACCCTTTTGTAGCAAAAATCAGTGACAGATGTTTCTGTTGGTTTCCGGCCGCCATGTTGGTGCCCATACGGATGGGCACCAGCATGGCGTCTCCATACAAATCTCTACAAATTTGGGTAAAAAATTTCTCCGCATATCTCGCATAAGAAAAATTGCTGTGACCAGAATTTTGGCAAGAGTCTTTGCATATTTACCTTTTTTCATTTCCCAGATTCTGTACTTTATCTATTGACCGGTTTTGATTTTTATTTTGATGTATTTTGAATTGCGTGACACTGAAAACCAGCAATTCTGCAAGTTAGAAAAAGAAACAAAAGGTATTTTACTTGCAATCTCTCGGGCCGAAGGTGAGGTGTTACGTAATGCTTAGCCTTGCGGTCTTCGGTTTTAAGTCTATGGTTTTAGGTCTTCGGTTTTAGGTCTTCGGTTTTAAGTCTTCGGTTTCTGGTCATCGGTCTTCGTTTTCGTAGCTTCCCGATCACGTTACATAATCAAGATGAAGTCATTAATTTTTGCGCCAAAAGCAATGACTCAAAGAAACTGGTAACTAACAAAAGTTATTTGGGAAAAATTTACATAACAATGAATGGAACCAAGTTAGACATTTCGTGACATTTTATGACTTTTTATATAAATTAAAGTAACAATGAATGAGACCAGACTAGCTTACACGTCTTCGGTTTCGCTTGCGGTTAAGTTAGCTCCACTCAGGTTTGCTGCGCCGTTTATTTATTCCCCCCAAAAACCTTATTTGACCGCAGTGACGTCATGTGTAAACGCTGAGCGCGCAGCATCATCAACCAAAAGCGAAAATTTGAGCAAAAACGAGAGCGTTAGAGCTAATCTCGTTCCCAGATCTCTTGTGGACAAAGCCGACGGCGAGGATCTCGTCTTCGGCTTCGTCCACAAGAGATCTGGAATAAACGTTCGATTAAATGTTACTTGTTTGGATGCGAAACTAGGTATTTTGTTTCCATGGGGGAGGTTGCAGGGGACAATTTAGGTGATTGACACCTTTCCCGACCTAACAACAGTTACAGCAATTAAATATCCCATACCACTCTGCTTAAAAACGCATTACAAAGGTCACTGGTCATTGCAGGAGCCATAGTCAGGGACGGAGACCGTAAGTCTTATGATCCGCGCGCACCTATGATATGGGACAAATTTTCTATTTTTAGAACAAATTGCGCCACCATGACGACATATATCCGCGCGGATCCACGCACATGTCGGGTGTTCTCGCGTGGATGTTGTCACGTTCCGTGATCAAATGGTGAGAGTTGCCAGATTCTCTTGCAGATTTTTCACAGCGATGTCAGGGAATAAGGCAATGAATAAGATCCAGGGCTCTTACATATAGGTTTATGCTCTGAGCTGATAGAAAAGGTGAGTTTTTCAGGGTCGAAAACAAGACTTCAATTTCGCACTGTATATCTGCTCGCGCTAGTTGAACGCGTAAGCTTTTGTATTTGTTCTGTAAAGAAAAATTATGAAAGAAAACTCTTTATTCTGGTATCGAGCTAATTTGAGAGTTTCTCAAACAATGCTTAATCTTAACCAGAACCTGTTTTTGATAGTTTCTTATTGTTTCTGTTTGTTTGGCGAGTTTGCAAAAGTTTTTGAAAGGAAAGTCTCATTTGCATAGTGCAGCGGCTGTACTTCAAATCCGAGTCGGTGTTTTCAATTGTCAACAAATCTTGACAAAGATTTCTTTCGTTGTCTTTTGTGCTGAGATGCTGCAACAAATTTTACCAACGCCAAAAGGCTACTAACATCATGTGTGTTTCTTTAACACAATGAAATTTTGCACTGCGAAAATAAAATAGACAAGGAGTTTTGATAACTAACCCAACAAAATTGAAATCGTTGTTCGAGTTGATCAAGTTAAAGAAATCGTCATCGTAACTTTGCCGATTATTTCTGCCGTATTCACATATTTTCAGTTAGGCTTTTAATATGTTCTCAAACATTTATCAATCGTAAACATATTTAAAAACTAGAGATATTATCTGTTCGATGTAAGTTTTCGGACGAAAGTGCGGGAGTCCAATTTGTCATATTTTACTGCCTGTACAAAACACACATCGGCGGGCGCTCTTATTCATCGACAACAGACAATTTGTTGGATTTTTACACAAACGAAACTGAGCAGCATCTACAGACATAAACTTATTGTTACTTACTGGGCCTTGATAAAACATCAAACGTTGCTTGCAATTCAGGCGAAACTCAAACTTGCAATTATTTCTTTTACTTTTCGGTCGCGATCGACTGGCGAAATCCTCGCAAGCGTGTGGCAAGAGGAGGGAAACTTTGAAGTCCTGAAATGCTGCTATATCCAACTATATCCAACTAGTTTTTTGTTGCGTTATGGAAAAGCTGTTAATGTTCAACATGTGTGAAACTTCAGTAGAGTGGAGTAATGAGGAGCTCTTGTAAAAGAAGCAGCGGAACATAACTTGGTCAGTGATATAAAGCGAGACATAACTAAATTCGGCACTGTCTTACTTCACTCAAACTGGAGCAGCTTACGACGAAAATACTGAGGTGAAAATTCCAACAGACATGAACGTATTGAGTTGTGGGCCAAAAGTAACAAAACATTTCGGGAATTTTGGACGCCATTTCCCCGCGCTACATCCGCAAAAATCCTCGCAGCGTGTGCGCGCGTGTACCGCATATGATCGCGCAATTTGTTCTAAAAATAGAAAAATTGTCCCATTTCATGGGGACAGCCCATTCTCGTCCCCATAGCCGTTTTCGCTCCTCTTAGCCGGCAGGGCCTTGACACTCGTGCCAAGGCCCTGCTGGCTAAGAGGAGCGAAAAGGGCTATGGGGACGAGAATGGGGGACAGTCCAGGAGCCATAATCGGGGACGGAGACCGTAAGTCTTGGGATCCGCGCGCACCTATGATATGAGACGATTTTTCTATTCTTAGAACAAATTGCGCCATCCTGACGTCAAATATCCGCGCGGATCCACGCACATGTCGTGAGCTCTCGCGTGGATGTTGTCACGTTGCCTGATGAAATGGTGGGAGTGGCGAGATTCTCTTGCAGATTTTTCACAGCGATGGCAGGGAATAAGGCAGGGAATAAGAACCAGGGCTCTTATATGTAGTTTTATGCTCTGAGCTAATGGAAAAGGTGAGTTTTTCAGGGTCGAAAGCCAAACTTCAATTTCGCGCTGTGAATGAATAATATTTGCTCGCGCTAGTTGTACGCGTAAGCTTTTGCGTTTGTTCTGTAAAGAAAAGTTATGTAAGAAAACTCTTTACTCTGGTATCGAGTTAATTTGTGAGTTTCCCAAACAATGCTTAATCATAACCAAACCCTGTTTTTGATAGTTTCTTATTGTTTCTGTTTGTCTGGCGAGTTTGCAAAAGCTTTTGAAAGGAAAGTCTCATTTGCATAGTGCAGCGCCTGCACTTCAAATCCGAGTCGGTGTTTTCAATTGTCAACAAATCTTGACAAAGATTTCCTTTGTTGTCTTTTGTGCCGAGATGCTGCAACAATTTTCACCAACGCCAAAATGCTACTAACATCATGTGTGTTTCTATAACATAGTAAAATTTTACACTGCGAAAATAAAATAGATAAGGAGTTTTGATAATTCAACCAACAAAATCGAAATTGTTATCCGAGTTGATTAAGAAAGCGTCATCGTAATTTTGCTGATTATTTCTGCTGTATTCACCTATTTTCAGCTAAGCTTTTAATATGTTCTCAAACATTTATCAACCTTAAACATATTTAAAAACTAGGATAAGAGTTCGATGTACGTTTTCACCCGAAAGTGGGGAAGTCCAATTTGTCATGTTTTGCTGATTGTACAAAACACGCATCGGGGGGCGCTCTTAGTCATCGACAACAGAAAATTCATTGGATTTCAACACAAAAAAAAAATAAGCAGCATCTACACACATGAACTTTACTGCCACTTATTGGGCCTTGATAAAACATCAAGCTTTGCTTACAATTTAGGCGAATCTCAAACTTGCAATTATTATTATTTTTTTACTTTTCGGTCGAGATAGAGTCTGCGAAATCCTCGCAAGCGTGTTGCAAGAGGAGGGAAACTTTGAAGTCCTGAAACTCTGCTATATCCAAATATATCTAACTAGTTTTTTTGCTGTGGTTTGGAAAAGTTGTTAATCTTCAACATATGTGAAACTTAGACTGAAGTAATGTGGAGCTCTTGTAAAAGAAGCAGCAGAACACAACTTGGTCCGTGATATAAAGCGGCACATAACTAAATTCCACACAGTCTTACTTCACTCAAACTGGAGCAGCTTACGACGAAAATACTGACATCCCAGTAAAATTCCAACAGACATGAACGCATTAAGTTGTGGGCCAAAAGCATCAACCATTTCGGGAATTTCGGACGCC